>NW_022589725.1:39646236-39670474 GCF_004348235.1 Phoca vitulina
AAAAAAAAAAAAAAAAAAAGAAAAAAAGACCGTTAAAAAAAATAATTAACTTTGAAAGACTAAAGAATCATGGTAAAAAAGCCATGAATTCTATGTGCAGTATTCCCCTAGCGCTGGAGTTCTGTCGTTCTCATTGATCGGTAAACTTGGTCTTGGCTGGCTGTTCTCGCTGATCTTCTGGGGGAGGGGCCTGTTGCCGTGGTTCCCAAATGTCTTTGCCAGAGGCGGAATTGCCCCACTCTTGCCTGGTCCGGGCTAAGTAATCTGCTCAGGTTTGCTCTCGGGAGCTTTTGTTCCCTGCAAGCTTTCCATACAGCTTTGGAGACGGAGAGTGAAAATGGCGGCCTCCCAATCTCTGCCCCGGAGGAGCCAAGAACTCGGGGCCCCGCTCCTCAGTGAGCCCCCAGAGAAAAGCAGTCAGTCACTCCCGTCTCCCCGGTCTCTGGCTGCACTCCGTGCTCACCCGGTCTGTGACCGCGCGTTTCTATCTCTGGCCCCCGACCCTGTGTGGAGTCTCCAAACCCAGCAGATCCCTGCGGTGCACTCCCGCACCTCTCCTCCCTGGGGAGGAAGGGGAGCCTCCCCGGATCTGCCGCTTGTTGGGTCCCTGCTGGAAGAGCAGTGGCCCGACTGTGCTGCGGATCACGGTTTATGGCAACCCCGAGCTGAGAGCCCGTGCCTCGGCTCCGTCTCTGCAGCCGGCTTCCCCGCTCCAATACCTGGGAGCTCTGCCGCACTCAGGCACCCCCGGTCTTTCTGTGACCCCGAGGGTCCTGAGACCACACTGTCCCACGAGGGTTCCTCCCCCCACTTAGCCACCAGAGTGACGTCCCTCAGCGGAGCAGACTTCTAAAAGTTCCGATTTTGTGCTCCGTGGCTCTATCACTTGCCAGAAGCTGCCGATGGAGGCCCCTCCCCCGCCGTCTATCCTCCCGAATATCGCCTCGTATTCACTTCTCCGCACGTCCTACCTTCCAGAAAGTGGTCGCTTTTCTGTTCAGAGAGTTGTTGCTATTCTTTTCTTCGATCTCCTGTTGAGTTTGTAGGTGTTCAGAATGGTTTGATCCCTATCCAGCTGAATTCCTGAGAGGAGACGAAATCCAGGTCTCCTACTCCTCCGCCATTTTGCTCTCAAATAACGCACTTTTATATAATCAATGGGTCAAAGAAAAAGTTATAAGAGAAATTAGACAATACAGGGAACAGAATGTGTGCACATGTGTATGTGTGTTTATATGTATATATTTGTGTGACAAAATTAAAGCAGTGCTTAGAGAGAAATACATAACTCTGATTTATAATATTCATGAGTTATAATAGAAGAGAGGAAAGGATTAAAATCGGTGACCTAAACATCTATTTTAAGGACGACAGGGAAAGAACAACATTACAGTCGACCCTTGAACAACATAGGATTGACCTGCCTGGGTCCATTTATACATAACTTTTTTGTGATAAATACAGTATAGTACTGTAAATGTATTATCTCTAACTCCTGCATTGTTCAAGGGTCAGCTGGAATCAAACCCAAACTTTATACTTCAAGGTAAAAAGCTGAATATTTTCTCCTTAAGAACAAGCAAGATATCTGCTCTTCCCATTTCTATTCAGTATTATACTAGAGGCCCTAGGCTGTATAATAAGACAAGAGATAAAAGACATAAATATTGGAAAGGAAAAATAAAATTATCTCTGTTTCCCAAAGAAATAAGTCTGTATGCAAAAAAAATCACTCAAAGGAATCTAAAACATAAAAGCTTCTTGGGCTAATAAGTGAATTTACAAGGTCATAAGATGCAAGATCAACATATGGAAATACTTGTTTTTCTATACCAACAACGAATAGTTAGAAAATAAAAATTTTTTAAAGAATATGATTAACAATATGTGTAAAACCTCTACATTTCAAACTATAAAACATTGGTGAGAGAAATTAAAGTAGATATAAACAAATGAAGAGATATAGAACATGTTTATGGGTTGAAAGTCTAAATAATTCTAAAATGTCAATTCCCTTCAAATTGATCTACTGATACAATGTAATTCCAATCAAAATTCTGGAAGATTTTTTTTTGTTTTGCAGGAATTGCCAACCTGATTCTATAACTTATATAAAACCATAAGGAACCTAGAATAAGCCAAAATAATTTTGAAGAAAAAAAAGTTGGAAGACTCATAATACCTGATTTTAGCACTCACTATAAAGCTATGGTAATCAAGACTGTGTAATACCAGCATAAAGATAGACAAACAAATGAATGATGAAATAGAGAGTTCAGAAATAGACCCACAAGTATATAGTTTTGACTAAGACCGTAAATTACTTTATTGAGAAAAAGATTGTTTTAAGAAATAGGAATATAAGAGCTACATATCTCTATGAGAAATCTACCTAGATTCATATTTTACATTACATAAAAACCTTAATTTAAAATGGATTAGAGATTAAAGGTAAAAATTAAAAATATAATACCCCTGTAAAAAAACAGAAAAAAATTCACTTCACAATCTTGGAGTAAAAAAAGATCTCTCAAAAAGGACCCTAAAAGCCTTAACTTAGAAAGAAAAAATATGTATTCGACTTCATCAAAATGAAAAACTTCTGCCCATGAATATTTACACAGCATCGTTATTTATAATAACTCAAAATGGAAACAACCCAGTGGCCCATCACCTGGTGAATGGCAAACAAAATGTGGTCTATCCCTATGATGGAATACTACTCAGCAGTAAGAACAAGTGAAGTTCTGATACACAGTAAACATGGAAGGGCCTCCCAAACATCCTACTAAGTGGAGGAAGTCAGGCACAAAGACCACAGAGTATGTTTCCCCTTACATGAAATGTCTATAGCAGGCCAATCTACAGAGACAGAATGCAGATGTGTTTGCCTGGCACCAAGAATGGGAAGAGTGGTTCACTCTAAGTGGGCCCTCAACTGTCTTGTTGCAGTGGTGGGGATATCCTAAAACTGGATTATGATGGTGGTTGCACAACTTGCTAACTTCACGAAAAATCATTTGATTGTACACTTAAAATAAGTGAATTTTGTGGAATTAAATTATGCCTCAATACAGTTGTTGAAAATCATTCAAAATTGTACAATGAGTTGGAAGAAAGAAATGAAAGGAGAGTACAAAAGATAGAAATGGAAGGCACCTTTTAAAATGTTTACAGTAAGTATGTGTAACCCATTTCAAAATTAAACACATTTAAAAAAAAAAACAATGACTTTGGGGGTAAACAAAAAAGATGTTGATAACAATGGAATATAAATATCAAATAAATAAATATCAAATGTTTGAGCAAGAGATCTGAAAGACTTCTGTGATTAAAATCTCTAAATCTGTAAAACTTTTTTTATAATTTTAGGTTTTTTTCTTTTTTATTGTTAGTCACCATACTACATTAGTTTTTGATGTAGTGTTCCAAGATTCATTTTTTGCATATAACACCCAGTGCTCCATGCAATACTTTTCTAAAAAGCACGGAAGAGGACTTAAATACATGGAATGGTGTGCCAAGCATCTGGAAAAGGACCCTCATCATTGTAAAGACAGCCATTATCACTAAATCAATCCATAAACCAAATCAAAATTCTGAAGACTTTACAAAATGAAACCTAGAAACTTTAAAATTTATCTTTCCCTATCAAATACACACATATATTAAATAGAAAGTTACTGGTCTAGTAATTGACAAATAGAACAACAGGGGAAAAATAAAACTTTCCATATGAAGATTCAAGCCTGGAAACAGGTTCAAATATCAAAAATTCCAAGGTGTGAGTACTTGATACGCATCAAAGGACAAGAGTTCATCAGTCAAATTCAAGCCAGTTACCCTCATCTACTTGAACAGCTGTTATCTACTTCAGACAACACAGAAGATGAAAATGCTGAATCACCAATTGTCCATTTTGGGCCTGAAGAAAACCGTTCAGAAGACGCAGTCATGATGAACACCCCCGTGGTGAAGGCCGCCTTGGAGATGGGCTTCAGTAGAAGCCTGGTGAGGCAGACGGTGCAGAGTAAGATCCTGACCACCGGGGAGAATTACAGAACCGTTAACAATATTGTGTCTGATTTACTTCACGCGGAAGACGAAGACATGAAATAAAGGAAGAAGAGAAAGAAAGAGCAGCTGAGAACAGAGAATCAGACGACGTATCATTGATCCGGAAGAACAGAATGGTGCTTTTCCAGCATTTGATTTACGTGCTCCCAATCCTGGATAGTCTGCTAACTGCCGGAGTGATTAGTGAGCAAGAACACAGTGTGATTAAGCAGATGGCACAGACGTCTCTGCAAGCAAGAGAGCTGATTGATACTGTGTTAGTAAAGGGAAGCTTTGCGGTCACCATATTTAAAAACTCTCTACAAGAAACGGACCCCGTGTTATACAAGCGTTTCTTTGTGCAACAGGACATAAAGTATATCCCCTCGGAAAATGTCTCAGATTTACCAGTGGAAGAGCAGTTGAGGAGGCTGCAGGAAGAGAGGACGTGTAAAGTGTGCATGGACAAAGAAGTTTCCATAGTGTTCATTCCGTGTGGCCACCTGGTCGTGTGCAGAGACTGCGCCCCGTCTCTACGAAGATGTCCTATCTGCAGGGGCGCAGTCAAGGGCACAGTGCGTACGTTTCTTTCACGAGGAAGATCCCAAACTTTGTCTACACTTTAAAATTAATGGATTAAATGTATTGTAATTTTGACTACTATGCTGGTTGGTTTTCTTAAGGTATTTATCTATTTGCAACTCAAAACTGTTTGATATAAATATATATCTAAATGCTGTGAGCCGTGTGTACCTAAGAGAGAGTGAGAACGATAGGCTTTTGTTCATGTGAACAAAGAGACAGCACTACAGGCACAATACTAAATCAGAATTTCCGCACTACTGAACTCACAAGTGAATGAAGCTTTCAGAATTTTAAATACTTTGGAGTCGTATTAAGAAACAGGAGCACGGATTATCTGCCTTTCTTGATCCAAATCCTGTATGTAGAAGGTCTTAATATTTGTTGAATGACTTTTTGGGGACCTGGTGGTTTTGTAAAGAATTCTGTGATGAACATTTTAATAAAGCCATAAAATTTAAAAAAAATGAGGACTCATCATTGAATTTGATTTTACTGCCAACCCAGTAAAAACAAACTTAAAGTATAGATTCAAGTTAAGTAGACAGGGAAGAGGATGTGGCACACTTTTAAACCCGGTGCCTGTTTTCATGTCACATTGGGATGCCCTGAGTACGGCAACGTCTCTGTCAACCTTGTCCAGGTGTGTCCCACATCCAAGCTAAGGGCCCAAATGTGGGATGAACCAGGGAGCACCTGACAGGGGAATGGGTGGGGTGTGTTGACAGCCTTTACCTGCCTGCGGAGTCTCCAGGAGGTATTTGGATCTCTGGGTCTTTTCCCAGGAATGGTA
Organism: Phoca vitulina; assembly: GCF_004348235.1. NCBI lineage: Eukaryota > Metazoa > Chordata > Mammalia > Carnivora > Phocidae > Phoca > Phoca vitulina. The sequence goes on from NW_022589725.1 coordinate 39,651,668, forward strand.
AAACCCTAGCCAAATGAGCCTGGGATCAGGAAGGTGCTGGCAAAATACCTTTATCCCTTATTGGGGCAGCCAACTTGGCCTCCTCTGTACCCTTTCAGAATCCAGTTCATAGACCTGGAATCATGGACAGATCCAGCTTAGTTGTGGCCACTCTTAGAGAACCATTTGGATCCAGCAGATAATAAATACATACATATATACTTCTGCTCATATTGGAAGACAGTGTTAAGAAAATGAATAGGCAAGGTACAGAACAGGAAAAATATTCACAAAAATTTACATTTGAAAAAGTTCTTTTATCCAGAAAAATAAATATATATATCCAAAATAGATGTATGTTCCTTATGACCCCACAGTTCCATTTCTAGGTATATGTTCAAGAGAAAAGAGAACAAATATTCACAAATAGACTTGTACAAGAATATTTTTAGCTGCCTTTTTTTCACAGTATCCCTGAATTAGAAACAATTCAAAGTCTGTCAACATAAGAACAAATGAACAAATCGATATAAATCCATAAAATGAACTATTATTCAGCAATAAATAAACATGAACTACTTGAAACCCATAGCAACATGGATGAACCTCAGAACCCTTATGCTAGGTTAAAGAAGGCATGCACAAAAGAGTACTGAATATTTGTTTTTACTTATATGAAGTTCTAGAGTAGGCAAGTGGAATCTATGGTGAAAGAAATCTGAACAGTGATTTCCATCAGAGGGCGAGGAGGTGGGAGTGGTGGAAATTGCCTGAGGTGATATGGTAGCCAACCTCCAAGATGGCCCTCGATGATTTCTCCCCAATATTCACAATGTTGTATAATTCCCTCACATGGTACCAGGCTTGGCCTGTAATAGAATAAAGCAAAAGTGAAGGCATAGTATGCTTCTTCTGAGATTAGGTTACAGACATCGTAGCTTCAGCCTTATATTCCTATTCTCTCTCTCTCTCTCTCTCTCTATCTCTCTCTCAATCTTTCTCCTTCTCTCTCATTCTCTCCAGTACTCTGGATCATGTCATGAACATCCCTATGGAGACGCCAACATGGTAAGGACCCAAACCTCTTGCCAACAACTGAGTGAGCTTAGAAGTGCATCCTCCAGGTCCAGTCAAGTCCCCAGAGACTGTGGTCCTGGCCCCCGGCTTGACTGAAGCCTTAGGATAGATGCTGAGCCAGAACCACCCAGTTAAGCCACTCCCAGACTCCTGACCCTCAGAAACCACGTGAGATAATAAAACAGAAAGCTTGTTGTTTTACATTGCTAAGTTTTGGGGGATAATAGGTTATTTAGCAAGACGTAACTAGTACTGGTGGGCATAGGGGAGCTTTCGGGGGTAACAGAAATGTTCTATATCTTGATTGAGGTGTCAGTTATACAGGTTTATGTATATGTTAAAAAAACCCATAGTGCTATACTCTTAATATCTGTGAATTTATGTAAATTGTAACTCAAGACAATATATTGTCTATATAAAAACATTTAGGTTTAAGAAGTTTCTTAAATATCCAACACTCAGGCACAGTCTTGGGAAGATGTGAACCTTTTGGCAGACACCAGAGACAACTGAGTAGTAGATACTATTGCTTCTCATGGCTTCCACCATACTTTGTAATATCTGAGCAGACTCTTCAGGTCTTTCCTATGGCTGGCAGTTTGGGTGGTGAGAACGTCCCTGTGAATAGGTGCCCAATATGAAAGTATAATTCTCAAATTGTTAAAATCATAATTCTCATAGGAGTAGGTAGTATCTGTCAAAATTTAATTAATGGGGGAAACAACAGGACATTGGACTCATTCCGTAAGTTTATGAGAAACTGGAATGTTGAGATAATATTGCTAAGTTGGTTACAAAATTGCTTAAACCATGTCTGTTATGTTATCTTACATGTCAGACAGGAACCAAAAACTCATCTGACTTATCAGTTTTCTGCAAACTAATCTCTAACTTTGCAGAGTTGCAAAATAGCTGAGCTCTAACCAATTTTGAGTCAAAATTATGTTTTTTTGTGTGTGAGAAAATGATGATTTCCAGACTGGCTTGTTAAAAAATGTCCTACTCTTTTTTACATTATTTTCAATATACCTTAAACACCAGTAAGCCTTTTGTTGATTTCAGATCGAGGATCTCCAACTTATTTTTGTCTTTTGTCTTTGGTGTTCCTTAGAATGAATGTGTTGGGAAAACCAGTTGGCTAAGCAGAGGGTGTGCAGGAAATAAGAGGAGGCCTCAAAGATGGTCCAGGTTATGGCCTATGAATGCCTGAGGAGATGTTGGTGGTGGAAAGTAGGAGGACATAGGAGAAAGATACTGTGTTGTTAGAATCAATAAGATTTGGCACCTGGTTGAACACGAAGGGCAAGGGAGAGAGTTCCAACGTGTTGAGCCAGGGGACCAGGGGCCCATTAATAAACACAGAAACAGGGCGCCTGGGTGGCTCAGTTGGTTAAGCGACTGCCTTCGGCTCAGGTCGTGATCCTGGAGTCCTGGGATCGAGTCCCGCATCGGGCTCCCTGCTTGGCGGGGGGTCTGCCTCTCCCTCTGACCCTCTTCCCTCTCGTGCTCTCTGTCTCTCATTCTCTCTCTCTCAAATAAATAAATAAAATCTTTAAAAAAAAAAAAAAAAAAACACAGAAACCTTCTGCACTTAGGGGCAGAAGGAGAGGGAGTGGAAATTGGAAGGAGGGGTCAGTGAGGAAGCAGAAGAGCCAAGACAAAGTAGCAACTTGACTTGGGGCGCCCTTATTTGATGGTTCAGAGCATGGTGTAGGAGTCCTATGGATAAGGGTTTACACTTACGTACACTGTGTATGCTTAAACAAGTTACATCATCTCTCCAAGCCTGTTTCCTCTCTTATAAAATGGGGGAAATAATAGCTCCTTCCCTGGATCGTCCTGAAGATTAAAGTAAAAGAGAGTGTAACTATTCAGCGCAGTGCCTGCCACATAATAGCAATGCAGGAATAACTCCATAGCCAGCACCATTCTCACAGAGTCCCGGGTGCCTAGCATAGAAGGGGAGAGCCAAAGGATGACGTGGCAAAGACAAATTCAGGAGACTGGAGACTGAGAAAAACCCACTGGATTTTTGTACTTAGGGCATTGCAAACTTCAATGAGAACAGTTTTACGAGATAAGCAGGTGGGGGTAACTGGACTTCAGGGTTAAGCAGTGAGTGGGGTCTTGAAAAGTTGGGCAAAATGAATGTAGGGGTTATTTTATTATTATTATTATTTTTTTTTTTTTGGTGGAGTTGAGAATGCAAGCCTAGGGTGTAGATCAGGGAGTGGCAAGGCTGAGGAATGTTCTTCGTTCTGGCTTTTCTAAGAGCGGGGAAGACTGGGTTATGCTTGTAGACTGAGAAGAAGAGCCTCATGGAGGACACAAGGAATTAGTTGGCAAAAGATTTTGGGGAGACGAAAACAGAGTGGGTTGAGCGAAATTTTTTTCCTCAGCACAAGGAGGGAAGAAGGAGAAAAATGGGAGAAAATAAAGGGAGCTTGAGTTGAAGAAAAATGCAGTGAAATATATATCTGTGTTATCGTCATAGAGGGGTGACTGGCTGGTCCGCAGAGACTGTGGAAGTGGGGTGTGCACTTGAGGGAGCTGGGAGCTGCATGGCGTGGGCCCACATGGGGGAGAATCCGATAGGGAGACCATGCAAGAATTGAGAAGCAGGTGTGGGGGCTGGGTAGGAAGGAGGGAGGGGTGACATGGCCTATGTGAACAGGAACGGACTGAGGACGAGGATGGCTAAGGTCAGGACAAAGAGCAGCTTAAGGAAGAGTGAGTAAGGCATATGGGAGGCTGGAAGGAGGCAGAGAAACTTCTAAGATCAAATTTTAAGTCCAAGGATGATCAACTACAGATTGGTTCCAAGGTATGTCTCTGCCTAAGTGTGGTTGAGGCAGAGTGGAGGTGAACTTTGTTCAAAGTATAGGAACTTCCAGGTGTGAAATAAAGCCACAGAAATGGAAGCAAGAGAAGTGGGGCAGCCAGCACCGGGGCTCACACCTTCTTACTGTGGGGGTGTCCAGGCCAGAATCACCTTGTGGGAGTCCCGTCAAACGGTCAAGGTGGGACCAATTTTGAAACCCAGTCTGTCCTCTGGCCTGTGTGCAGAACAGCTTCAGAAGGCCTGCTGGGGACAGGGAACTTTTGGCTCATGTCAGGGAAGCAGCCTCCATTCTCTTGTGATTTAGCTTTGCTCAGTGAGAACTCTCTTGAAGGGTCTGGGATACCAAGTTGCTCTGCCAGGTGATACTCACCAGAAATAGAAGTCTCTTGTGTTTAGAGCACCCAGAAACCCCAAACCCCTTGTAACCACCACTGCAGTGGGGGGAAATGACTGTGTTTCCAATTAAGCAGTATGGGTGGAAAGGCTGGGAATTTCTGAAGAGAGGAAGTTGGTTTGGCCTCCGAGTTCCTTTCCTATTTGTTTGTTCAAATTAACATTTCAGTTTGAAAGTCTTAAACCTCCTAGGGTTATGATTTCTATTTGTTTCTGATGGGACTCTTTTCACCCTGGAAATAGAAGTATGTGACAGGCTTGAGGCAAGTTTGCAAAACAGAAGACTGCCGGGCATCTCTTTTTTACAGAGAGTCCCAGGCAATTCTGGCTCATTATGTGTGGGAATCACAGTTGAGAAATACTGCTCTAGGTGCATATTCCAGCTAAAACTCCTCTCACCTATGTGATAGGCAAGGAAAGGAACCTGTACTGATTCGTACTAGAATGTGAGTGACTAATAGGAAATTATTGCATTCAGCCTCCTGTATCTCAGGATACAGTTACATCTCAGCAGGGACACACACTTAACTCAAAGGAATGACAGTGGTGGTGGAGTGTCTTCCCAGGTCCTGTGAAATCACATCACATGGCAGAGGACTATAAAGAAACATGCCCTCATAAAGAATGGAATGTGTTTTATAAATGATGAATGAGTAAATATTCTCTTGACTGTAAAGAGTTTATATGGGTAAAAGGCTTTTCTACCACACACATTCATTAAAAAAAAGAAAAAGAAAAGCAACATTCTTTGTGGATTTACAAGTCTTTTAACGAGCTTCCCGGCCAGATAATAGATCAATGAGATAGGAGCCACACCTTACGACTGCATAACTCTGTCATTTTATGAAGTGTTCTTCTTACTATATCCCCCAACAATTCTATTAGTACCATGATTATCTTTATTTCCTAGATTAGGGTCAGAAAGCCTGCTTTGCTCTCAGTGGTAGAACTAGAACCCAAACCCATGTCTTCTCATTTTAGCAAAAAATCTTTCTGGCTCTTCACAGCGGCCCCTGACATCATAGCTGACCCCGCAGAACCTTCTTCAGACCTGTCCTCCAGCAGCGTGGTCCACAGGCCGCCACTTAACCTGTCAGGTATCTTCTACTCTCAGGAGATCATCATGTTTCCAGTGTTTGTAAATATTTAGCTAAATTTGTTGCAGATGTCTGGTTTCATGTTGAGAAAGAAGACTTTTGTTTCTGTTAGGAAAATATATCTAGATGGAGAGCAGTAACAGCAGTGTTCAGCATTAAAGAGGGTGAGGCTTGAACTTGAGTAAAAGAAGCCAAGCAGCACAGCCCGTAGGTCTGAGAGTGGAGGGAAGGGTTACTAAAGATGTCAGAGAGAGGAAAAGAGGCACAGAGAAAGGAGTGTGGGGAGTAGGCAAAAGAGAAAGGAAGGGAGCCAGGAAAGAGGAGTGATTTCTTTCAGGAAGGGGTGAGGAAGTATAACCTGCCTGATGGCAGGTGGAGGGTTTCTATGTGGGTGACTCTTAACGGCTTAACTACTTCTTGGGGGAAGCAGTTACATGGGGAGTGTGATATGGGAAATGCCATGTGCTACACCTTCGCAGCTGGGATAGATGCCATCGGCAAGAAGCACTTCTTGTCAAAAAAGCTTACAAAACCCTCTTTGTAGTGTCCCTTGGAGAATATGTCACCAAAGCAGATCCCTGCAGTCTGAACATAAATAGTACCTACTTAGAAATACGGTGCGTGGAAACTTCCTCCAGAGTCAACAATGAAAGATTTGTCACTGAGACTAGTAGCAATGCTTTATTTTTTATTTTTTTTAAGTTTTTATTTAAATTCAATTAGCTGCCATACAGTGTGATATTAGTTTTCAGGTGTACAATCTGGTGATTCAGCACTTCCATACATCACCCCAGTGCTCATCACAAGGGCCCTCCTTAATCCCTGTCCCCTATCTCACCCATCCCTCCACTCCCCTCCCCTCTGGAAACCACCAGTTTGTTCTCTATAGTTAAGAAGGAACAAAGGGGCGGTGCCGAGCTGTCAGGACTGGTGGAGCAACCCCACTGGTAAATACTGGTGACATAGGTTTGTCTTTGTAGTCTTAGCGATAAGAAGTGCGTCCTTTAGAACTCTGTCAGCTGAGCTTTTTAAACTGCCTTTGAGGGCAGTGTTTTTTTCTTGGGTAGAAAAGACTATTCAGAAGTTGTTTTTGGTTTAAAACTAATATTCAATTTATCAAAGCTAGAAATTTTTAAATATATACTTTATTAAGGGGCGCCTGTGTGGCTCAGTCAGTTAAGCGACTGCCTTAGGCTCAGGTCATGATCCCAGGGTCCTGGGATCGAGCCCTACATCAGGCTCCCTGCTCAGCGGAGAGCCTGCTTCCCCCTCTCCCTCTGCCTGCTGCTCTGCCTACTTGTGCTCTCTATCTCTCTGTCAAATAAATAAATAAAATCTTAAAAAAAATAAATAAAAAAAATCTACTTTATTATGAGTGAAGTTCCCTTAAAAATCATATTATGCCATTTATGACTCTAACATTTTAACAAACTTTAACACCAGGTTACTCCATTTACAGATTTAGTAAACTAAATATCTTCAAATATTTTCAAACTTCATTTATAAATTTAATGTATTTGATTATGTTTCTTTTCTTTGGCCAAGATCTTTCTAAGTATTTAATTTATTAATTCTTACATGTTTAAGTTCTCTCAGGGCTTCCAATGATACATATAAACTTAAATATTCTGTATAAATAAGATTAGTGAGGATTCTACTTAAAATTGCAAGTCTAAGTCAATTACTCAATTACACTTTTTTTTTTTTAAGTAACCTCTATGTCCAACATGAAACTCAGGACCCAGAAATCAAGAAGTTTGTGCTCTACCAACTGAGCCAGCCAGGTACTCCTTAATTATATCTTCTAAAATAGATTTAGAAAACTGTCATTCCAACAGGTTGATCTCTTAGGATTCAAAGTGCATGATTTCAAACATGCTGATTCCTTAACACAAAAATCATGCTACTGCCATGATTCTCATTACATAGATGTGTACATCTCTTCCTCCCCAGGTCTAAGTACCAATGAGCCCAACGTGGGCCCTGCATTTCTAGTGCCTCAAAACTTTTAATGATTATTAAAAAGTGACCCAGTTATTTATGGATATACTTTTTTGGTTTGGTTTTGTTTTTAGGAACTTTAATTAAGCACTTTATTTTGTATTTCGTGTAATTTATTTTGCATATTTTTTATACATACTCTTTATGGCTGTACCTTGATATGTGGTCCCAAATCCAAGGTCATTCTATTGACAAATTGTATAAAAAATATGCAAAATAAATTACACAGACTTCTCATTTCAGCTTCTGTGTTCAGATTTTGTTAATGAATCCATTTGAATCATACATAATGTCCTGAGTCAGAGAAGCCATGACTGCTATGTAGTAATACTTAGTACTGCCAAAACGGTATTCACCTCTTAGGGTCACCATGCTCATGCCCAGAGCAAGCAAAATGAGGCAAGCAGTCTCCCTTGCAGAGTGATGTCTGGTGTGTTACAAGCCAAAAAAACATTTGGGGTTTTGCGGTGAAGATTAAACGAAATAATCTGTAAAGGCACCTAGCCGGGATTCTGGTAAGTAGCAGGTGTTCCAAAAGCTAGCTGCAAAAAGAATGGCCTGAACAGAAATTGAAATAGAAAATTAGAGATTTTCAAGTAGTTTTAGTTCCCTGTTATGATCATCTGCTTGATCTCTCTCCTCACCTTTACTCTTCGGGAAGAGACTGTGAACATTCTCAGACAAGCTGTATTTCAAATTGTTAGTAACGATCAACATGGCTTAGTCATTCTGTATACATGATGCCTTTCGCATTAGTCAGGATAGAAAAAGAGCTCAAAAATAGAGTGACTCAAACAGGACACATTTATTCCTCTCTCACATAACAGTGATCGGGTAGCCAGGTGCTCTGGGGCTCGCAGATGGATCCACTTCAGGAAGTCATTCAGAATCCTGGATTCCATCCAGCCGGCAGCCCAATCATTCCCCAGGGTCCAGCCCTCATTCCCACGGAGGGAATTGATTCTCCACTGATTCTCCACTGCGGCCCATCGAGAGAAGAATGTATACTATTTCTGTTCAACTTGTGGTATGGATACCAGATGCTTGTCATACAGAAGCTAGTCAAGAACCTTGATATTCATTTTATTGATACTATAACACGTCTTTCTACAGAAATATTTAGTTTAAAATTTTATTCTGTTACTGTGTAAGCCTCAGGATGAAGGCTTAGCTTGTAAAAACAGAAATTATCCTATATTTGGGCAAAACATGCTATTCATGTGTTATAATTGGAGAGGACACCAAGAAATGATTTCTTCTTTAAAATAGCCCCTCCATATGAATTTCCACCATTAACTGTGTGTTCAATTCTCCCCATTTTTCTCATTGTTCCAGTGGAGGGGGTACGTGTAATTATTAACTTAACTTGTATAATCTGTGCTCCGAAGTAGTTAGTCTACAGTCGTTTGGGAATAATGTCTTTAGGGTTGGAAAGGAAACTAACAGTTAAGTTTCTACTTTTGCCAGACATTGTGCTAGCTTTTTTCACATTATCTTATTTATACCATCCAACCACTTGCTACTATCCCCCTTTTACAGATGAGCATCTGTGACTTGTATTAGAATTTAAGGGACTTCCTCCAGATTAGACAGGTAGAAGGTTCCTGGGTGGAGCAGTGGTCCTAGAGAGAAAAGGAAGGTCAAAAGACACGTGTCGACTACTTTGAGTAAAGAGCTCGGGCCCAATGGCCTTATTAGGTCTGCCTTTGAATTGGTCACAAATTGGTTGTATATAGCCTTGGACACATCCTATCATATCATCAGGCTTCATTATAAAAGAGAGAGTTGGGTGTAGATATTCTTTAAATTATCTTTTGTTCAAGATTTCTACTCCATTTTCTCAACTTTGACTTCTGAGTATTTTGAGCACATGCTAAACTGATAAAATCCATTTTACCAAGAAGGTTATCTGATGACACTTTTCCTGAGTTTCTAAAAGTGCAATGTTGTCTTTTTGGCAGCCTTTTTGAAACAGTGTTCACTATCTCCTGTTTCATTTTTACAGTTGGCCTTTCAGTGTCAAGTGTAACAGGAGGCTGCTGAGATGCTCAGAAGCTCTCTTACCTAATGTCACTCAGCCGATGGGGGGGCTTTGGTGAAGGAAACACTAGGCTTCCTCTCTGATTTGGCCCTCTAACCCAACTATGGATCCTAGGGAGTTAATGCCTTTACTCTTAAGCTGAACATTAAAAAAATTTCTGATTTTTACTGATTTAGTAGTAAAATGTTGGTACTGTAAAACCCTGGTACTGATCAGGATTCTGCACCCAATTCCAATATGTGTGTGTGTGTGTGTGTGTGTGTGTGTGTGTATGTCGGGGTGTGGTTCCCACACCAACAAACAATTCTCAGATAGCGTCAGATCCCATAGGTTAAGGGTTCAGTCCCACAAGACTGCCCCCACCCCCACCCACCACCACTTCAAACACCAGTTGCAAATCCAGGTGTCTCCCATGCTTCTGACCAACTGGCTGTAGATCAGAGGTTCTAACGATCCCCTCCTTGGGTTTGATTAATTTTCTAGAGTGGGTCACAGAACTCAGAGAAGCATTTTACTTATTAGATTACAGGTTCATCACAAAAGGATATAACATAGGGACATAGGGGGAGGTATGGGGACAGGGCTAGGAGCTTCCATGCTCTTTGAATGCACCACTGTCCCCAGATCTCCATGTGTTCACCAACCTGGAAGCTCTCTGAACTGCCTATTATTGGGATTTTATGGAGGCTCCATTTCCAGCCCCTCTCCCCTCTCTGAAGGATTGGGAGAAGGTGGCACTGAAGATTCCAAGCTTCAAATCATGGCTTGATCTTTCTGGTGACCAGTCCTTATCCTGGAGTCCACCCTGAGCCACCTCAGTAGAACCAAAGATGCTCCTACTGTTCTTCTCACATAGGAAATTATAAGGGTTTTAGGAATTCTGCCCAAAACCAGGGGCAGAGACCAAAATATGCATTTTCTGTTATCTCACAGGTAGATAAAAAATGCAGTAATTCTTTAAATTGCATTTTTCATAGGATGGCTCAAAACATTTATATCACTTATTGGTCATTTGCATTTTTCATTTGTAAATTGTGGAGTTTATTAATTTGTTTTAAATCATTTTTCTTACTGACTGGTAACATCTCTTAATGAATTAACTAGGAAATGAATCTTTTTTCTTCCAGTTTTTATTTGCCTTTTAATTTGTTTAAAGGTTTATGTATTTATTTAAATTGTAGATGAGAAACAGTTAACATTTTCATCCTGGGAGGCCTCAAATTTTGGGAGATACCACTATTCCTAAGGTTTTATTGACATATAAAATTTAAAATTTTATGTGATTATAGCTATCTTTTCCTTGATGCTTTCTTGTGCATTTTATCATGGTTACCAGTCTAGATATGTCTCCATGAAGATAGGAAATGCCTGTTATTCCAGCTTATTCTTTTAATACTTAATAGTGACCTGAAATATAGAACATGCATAATAAAAGTTTCTCTAGTAGATAAATAGAAGGTGTATGAGAAACAATTGTCCTATTTGCACTTTGTTGCCTGAGTCACTTTAGCACCATTTGAGTAGTTAGAGTCCATGTTCATCCTAGTCTTGGCCACAGTGGGCTTGGACAACCTGGAATGGAGGTGGTTGACCACTGGAAGTCAGGTATAAATTACACATGGAGACAGGAGAACAGAGTTTGTAAACTGGTTTTAAATGATTACAGAAAGTTACTGGAGGAAGAATTTCCCAGTGAGAGACAATAAACCCCCTATGCCATTACTGAGGCATATATTATGCCATAATTTCCTTTTCTTGAGTCTTTAAAATAAGGGGATTTGTTGTCTAAATTTAGGCTAGGTGTCATTTTGCCTGGACTTAGAAGAAGGATGGAATACCCTCTTATGTTTACTTGGGACATGACCTTCTACATCTCAGAGCCAAAATTCAGAAATTTGCCAATGCCCCTTCATTGAGAATATCATAAAAATGTGTATGTGTGTGTGTGTGTGTGTGTGTGTGTGTGCACGCACGCAGGAAACAGGAACCCTCCGGATATAAATAGGGATATCTAGGGCTATCTTTTGCTTTAGCGTACGTGGTCTTGAATCACCTTTTAACACATGTGATATCCTTGACCCACAGCTATATCCTTGACTTTTGAACAGCACAAACTTTTGGATTTGTATATATTCTAGGGTCTGCTTTTGCAGGAATAGAGGTGTATTTTCCCAGGGTGGAGACCAAAGTTGTTCATCATCACTCTTACATAGACATAATATATAGAAATGTAATTTAAAAATTCACAAGTTAAAGTCAGAAACACATTTGCTATAATACAGTCCACAAATAATACATTTCACTGTAGGAAAGTAGAAATCCTGAAGGGGAGAAAGGAAAACAGAAATCATTTACACTCCTACTCATGCAAATAGTCGTTGACAAGAGTTTAGAGTTACTTCTCATAGAGCTTTTTTCTGTGTGTGCGCGTGTGTGTGTGTGCACATACGTACTTGCTGCAAGTGTGCATGTTATTACAAATTGAGGTCATAACTTATATTCCACTTGAAACCTTTTTTAGAGCTTTATTGAGATATAATCGACATACAGTAAATTACACACTGAAATTGTGCAATCTGATAAGTTTTGACGTATGGATAAACCTTTGAAACCATCATCACAATCAGAATAATTAACATATTCTCTACCCCCAGAAGTTTCCACAGGTCCTTTAAAGTCCCTCCCTGCTGCCTCTCCCACCCCATCCCCAGGGATCCACTGATCTTTCCGTCCCCATAAATTAGCTCACGTTTTGTAGAATTTTATGAATGGAATCATACAGCATGTGCTCTTTTTCATCTAGCTTCTTTCATTTGGCACAATGATTCTGAAATTCATCCATGTTATTGCATGTATCAATATGTCATTTCTTATTATTCATTTAAAAATTATTTTATTAAAATTATTTTATTATTTTCATTGTTCATAGTGGTGTCAACGCTCTCAGTAATCCTGATATTAGAAATTTATGTCTTCTTTGTTTTGTTTTTTTTTCACCCAATCAGTGTGGCTAGAAATTTATCAATTTTATTCATTTTCTCAATGAACCAGCTTTTGGTTTCATCGATTTTTCTCTCTTGTTTTTCTGTGTTCTATTTCCTTGTTTTATGCATTGATTTATATTATTTCCTTCCTTCTGCTTACTTTATGTTTCATTTGCTCTTCTTTTTTCTAGTTTCTTTGGGTGGTAACCAAGACTATTTATTGATTGGTGGACTTCATTCTTTTCTAATTTAGTGCTGTAAAATTTCCTATAAGGACCACTGAGCTCCATTTCCCCAATTTTGATATGTTGTGTTTTTGCTTCCACTCAGTCAAAATACTTTTTTTGAGTTTTCCTTTTGATTTCTTTGACTTGTGGGTTATTTAGAAGTGTATTATTTAGTTTCCAAATATTTGAGGATTTTCTAGATATCTCTGTGGTATTGATTTCTGATTCAATTCCATTATTGTCAGATAACATACTTTCCTTGTATGCCTTGAACCTTTTCAAATTTACTGAGACTTGTTTTAGAGACCAGAATATGGACTCTCATAGTAAATTACCCATGTGACTTTGAAAAGAATAAATATTTTGCTGCTGTTGGGTGAAGTTCTATAGATGTCAGTTAGGTCCAATTTGTTGACAGCATTTTTCAAGTTTCCTATATGCTCACTGATGTTCTATTTATTCTATCAGTTACTTAAATAAGGATATTGAAATCTCTGACTCTAATTCAAGATTTCTGTATTTCTTCTTGCAGCTTTATCCATTTTTCTTTCATGTATTTTGAAGCTCTATCATTAAAAGCATAAATATCAAGGATTCTTGCTCTATTTTCTTGATAAATTGACCCTTACACCTTTATGAAGTAAACATCTTTATTTCCAGTAATATTTTTTGCCCTAAAATCTACTTTGTCTGATATTAAGATTGCCACCCCAGCTTTGTTTTCATTGGCATTAATATGATATGGTATTGTATATCTTTTTTCTTCCTTTTACTTTCAGCCAATTTCTATTGCATTTAAAGTTGGATTTGTACACGTCGTTTTTGCCGGGCTTTCCTTTTTTAATCCAATCTGATAGTTTAATCCAATCTGATCCACATTTAAGGTGGATATTGAGATGGTTGGATTTAAAACACTCATCTGAGGGTGCCCGGGTGGCTCAGGCAGTTGGGTATCTGACTCTTGGTTTTGGCTCGAGTCATGATCTCAGGGTCATGAGATTGAGCCCCACATTGAGCACCCTCATTGGGCTCCGGCTCAGCACTGAATCTGCTTGAGATTCTTTCTCCCTCTCTCTCCCCCTCTGCTCTGTCCCTGCTCATGCATATGTTCTCTCTCTCAAATAAATAAATAGATAATAAATAAATAAATAAATAAATAAATAAATAAATATCTTAAAAAAATTAAGTTCTCATCTTGCTTTTTGTTTTCTATTTGAGCCAATTTCTCCTTTTTCTGACTTTTTTGGATTAATTTTTAATGCTTTTTATGATAACAATTTTCCTCCTTTTTAAGCTCTTCACTGTTATTCTGTTGTTATTTTAGTGGTTTCTTGAGGGTTTGTAGAATACATCTTTATTTTATTTTATTTTATTTATTTTTTTGAGAGAGTATGCATGAGTGCATGAGCAGGTGGAGAGGATGGGCAGATGGAGAGGGAGAAAGAGATTCTTAAACAGGCTCCACGCCTAGCACAGAGCCCAACGAGGGGCTCAATCTCACAACCCTCGGATCATGACCTGAGCCAAAATCAAGAGTTGGATGCTTAACTGACTGAGCCCCCAGGTGCCCCATGTACTATACATCTTTAAATACAGTCTACCTTCAGTTGATATTTTACTAGTTCACTTACAGTTTGAGGGATTTAGGGCAGTACACTTCCATTTCTCCTCTCTTGGCTTTTGTGCTATTGTTTTCATATATTTCACTTCTGCCTGTATTATAAACCCCACATAACATTGTAATTCATTTTTATTTAAATGATACATTACCTTTTAGGCGATCCTAATAGTAAGAAATAAAAATCTGTGTATTTACCCACATAGTTAACTTTTTTGGTCGACATTCCTATGTGTAGATTCAGATTTTTATCTGGTATCATTTATTTTTATGTGAAGGCCTTTCCCCTGAAATATCTTACAGTACTGTTCTGTTATTGATGAATTTTTTTTCAGCTGTTATATGTCTGAAAAAATATTTCACATTCATTTTTGAACAATGTTTTTATTGGGTTAAAGGTTTCTTTTTTTTTTTTTAAAGATTTTATTTATTTATTTGAGAGAGAGAGCACATGAGAGGGGGGAGGGTCAGAGGGAGAAGCAGACTCCCTGCTGAGCAGGGAGCCCGATGCGGGACTCGATCCTGGGACTCCAGGATCATGACCTGAGCCGAAGGCAGTCACTTAACCAACTGAGCCACCCAGGCGCCCCTGGGTTAAAGGTTTCTAAGGTGACTTTTTCTTACAGTACTTTAAAGACTTTGTTCTAGTGTCTTCTTTCTTGCAGGAAATCTGATACAATCTTTATCTTTGTTGCTCTCTAGTAATATGTTTTTTCCCCCTCTGACTTTTTTTTTAATTTAAAAAAATTTTTTTAAATTTTATTTTATTATGTTATATTAGTCACCATACAATACATCATTAGTTTTTGATGTAGTGATCCACGCTTCATTGTTTTCGTATAACACCCAGTGCTTCATGCAGTATGTGCCCTCCTGCATGGTCCTGGCACAAAAACAGACATATAGAGAGTGGAACAGAATAGAGAGCTCAGATATGGACCCTCAACTCTATGGTCAAATAATCTTCAACAAAGCAGGAAAACATATGCAATGGAAAAAAGACAGTCTCTTCAATAAATGGTGCTGGGAAAATTGGAAAGCTATATACAGAAGAATGAAACTCGACCATTCTCTTACACCATACATAAAGATAAACTCAAAATGGATGAAAGACCTCAATCTGAGACAGGAATCCATCAAAATCCTAGAGGAGAACAAAGGCAGTAACCTCTTTGACATCGGCCACAGCAACTTCTTTCAAGATTCATCTCCAAAGGCTAGTGAAACAAAAGTAAAAATGAACTTGTGGGACTTCATCAAGATAAAAAGCTTCTGCACAGCAATGGAAACAGTGAACAAAACAAAGAGGCAACCACAGAATGGGAGAAGATATTTGCAAATGACACTACAGATAAAGGGCTGGTATCCAAGATCTATCAAGAATTTCTCAAACTCAACACCCAAAAAACAAATAATCAAGTCAAAAAAATGGGCAAAAGACATGAATAGACACTTCTCCAAAGAAGACATACAAATGGCTAACAGACACATGAAAAAATGTTCGTCATCATTAGCCATCAGGGAAATTCAAATCAAAACCACATTGAGATACCACCTTAACCAGTTAGAATGGCAAAAATTGACAAGGCAAGAAACAACAAATGTTGGAGAGGTTGTGGAGAAAGGGGAACCCTCTTACCCTGTTGATGGGAATGCAAGTTGGTATAGCCACTTTGGAAAACAGTATGGAGGTGCCTCAAAAAAATTTTTTCCCCTCTGACTTTTAAGAGTTTCTCTTTATCACTGGTTTTGAGTGATTTGATCCTGATATGCCCTGGGGTAGTTTTATTTGTTTTTTTTTTTTTTTTTAATTTTTTTATTGTTATGTTAATCCCCATACATTACATCATTAGTTTTAGATATAGTGTTCCATGATTCATTGTTTGTGCATAACACCCAGTGCTCCATGCAGAACGTGCCCTCCTCAATACCCATCACCAGGCTAACCCATCCTCCCAACCCCCTCCCCTCTAGAACCCTCAGTTTGTTTTTCAGAGTCCATCGTCTCTCATGGTTCTTCTCCCCCTCCGATTTCCCCCCCTTCATTCTTCCCCTCCTGCTACATTCTTCTTCTTCTTTTTTTCTTTCTTAACATCTATTGCATTATTTGTTTCAGAGGTACAGATCTGAGATTCAACAGTCTTGCACAATTCACAGTGCTTCCCAGAGCACATACCCTCCCCAGTGTCCATCACCCAGTCACCCCATCCCTCCCACCCCACCCCCCACTCCAGCAACCCTCAGTTTGTTTCCTGAGATTAAGAATTCCTCATATCAGTGAGGTCATATGATACATGTCTTTCTCTGTTTGACTTATTTCGCTCAGCATAATACCCTCCAGTTCCATCCACGTCGTTGCAAATGGCAAGATCTCATTCCTTTTGATGGCTGCATAATATCCCATTGTATATATATACCACATCTTCTTTATCCATTCATCTGTCAATGGACATCTTGGCTCTTTCCACAGTTTGGCTATTGTGGACATTGCTGCTATAAACATCGGGGTGCACGTAGCCTTTCGGGTCCCTACTTTTGTATCTTTGGGGTAAATACCCAGTAGTGCAATTGCTGGATCATATGGTAGCTCTATTTTCAACTTTTTGAGGAACCTCCATACTGTTTTCCAGAGTGGCTGCACCAGCTTGCATTCCCACCAACAGTGTAGGAGAGTTCCCCTTTCTCCGCATCCCCGCCAACATCTGTCATTTCCTGACTTGTTAATTTTAGCCATTCTGACTGGTGTGAGGTGGTATCTCATTGAGGTTTTGATTTGGATTTCCCTGATGCCAAGCGATATTGAGCACTTTTTCATGTGTCTGTTGGCCATTTGGATGTCTTCTTTGGAAAAATGTCTGTTCATGTCTTCTGCCCATTTCTTGATTGGATTCTTTGTTCTTTTGGTGTTGAGTTTGATGAGTTCTTTATAGATTTTGGATACTAGCCCTTTATCTGATATGTCATTTGCAAATATCTTCTCCCATTCTGTCAGTTGTCTTTTGGTTTTGTTGACTGTTTCCTTTGCTGTGCAAAAGCTTTTTATCTTGATGAAGTCCCAATAGTTCATTTTTGCCCTTGCTTCCCTTGCCTTTGGCGATGTTTCTAGGAAGAAGTTGCTGCGGCTGAGGTCGAAGAGGTTGCTGCCTGTGTTCTCCTTTAGGATTTTGATGGACTCCTGTCTCACGTTGAGGTCTTTCAACCATTTGGAGTCTATTTTTGTGTGTGGTGTAAGGAAATGGTCCAGTTTCATTCTTCTGCATGTGGCTGTCCAATTTTCCCAACACCATTTGTTGAAGAGACTGTCTTTTTTCCATTGGACATTCTTTCCTGCTTTGTCAAAGATTAGTTGACCATATAGTTGAGGGTCCATTTCTGGGCTCTCTATTCTGTTCCATTGATCTATGTGCCTGTTTTTGTGCCAGTACCATACTGTCTTGATGATGACAGCTTTGTAGTAGAGCTGGAAGTCTGGAATTGTGATGCCGCCAGCTTTGCTTTTCTTTTTCAACCCCTCTGGCTATGCGGGGTCTTTTCTGGTTCCATACAAATTTTAGAATTATTTGTTCCATTTCTTTGAAGAAAGTGGATGGTATTTTGATGGGGATTAGATTGAATGTGTAGATTGCTCTAGGTAGCATTGACATCTTCACCATATTTGTTCTTCCAATCCATGAGCATGGAACGTTTTTCCATTTCTTTGTGTCTTCCTCAATTTCTTTCATGAGTATTTTATAGTTTTCTGAGTACAGATCCTTTGCCTCTTTGGTTAGATTTATTCCTAGGTATCTTATGGTTTTGGGTGCAATTGTGAATGGGATCGACTCCTTAATTTCTCTTTCTTCTGACTTGTTGTTGGTGTATAGGAATGCCACTGACTTCTGTGCATTGATTTTATATCCTGCCACTTGACTGAATTCCTGTATGAGTTCTAGCAGTTTTGGGGTGGAGTCTTTGGGATTTTCCACATAAAGTATCATATCATCTGCAAAGAGTGAGAGTTTGACTTCTTCTTTGCCAATTTGGATGCCTTTGATTTCTTTTTGTTGTCTGATTGCTGTGGCTAGGACTTCCAATACTATGTTGAATAGCAGTGGTGATAGTGGACATCCCTGCCGCGTTCCTGACCTTAGGGGGAAAGCTCTCAGTTTTTCCCCATTGAGAATGATATTCGCTGTAGGTTTTTCATAGATGGCTTTTATGATATTGAGGTATGTACCCTCTATGCCTATACTCTGAAGAGTTTTGATCAAGAAAGGATGCTGTACTTTGTCAAAAGCTTTTTCTGCATCTATTGAGAGGATCATATGATTCTTGTTCTTTCTTTTGTTAATGTATTGTATCACGTTGATTGATTTGCGGATATTGAACCAACCTTGCAGCCCAGGGATAAATCCGACTTGGTCGTGGTGAATAATCCTTTTAATGTACTGTTGGATCCTATTGGCTAGTATTTTGGTGAGAATTTTTGCATCCATGTTCATCAGGGATATTGGTCTGTAATTCTCCTTTTTGATGGGGTCTTTGTCTGGTTTTGGGATCAAGGTAATG
>NW_022589725.1:39670484-39692624 GCF_004348235.1 Phoca vitulina
ATGTGTTTCTTTGCTTTTGTTATTAATTGCCTTATATAATTGGCTGCTCCCATGTTAGGGGCATAGATATTTACAATTGTTAGATCTTCTTGTTGGATAGACCCTTTAAGTAGGATATAGTGTCCTTCCTCATCTCTTATTACAGTCTTTGGTTTAAAATCTAATTTGTCTGATATAAGGATTGCCACCCCAGCTTTCTTTTGGTGTCCATTAGCATGGTAAATGGTTTTCCACCCCCTCACTTTCAATCTGGGGGTGTCTTTGGGTCTAAAATGAGTCTCTTGCAGACAGCATATCGATGGGTCTTGTTTTTTAATCCAATCTGATAGCCTGTGTCTTTTGATTGGGGCATTTAGCCCATTTACATTCAGGGTAACTATTGAAAGATAGGAATTCAGTGCCATCGTATTGCCTGTAAAGTGACTGTTACTGTATATTGTTTGTGTTCCTTTCTGGTCTATGTTGCTTTTAGGCTCTCTCTTTGCTTAGAGGACCCCTTTCAATATTTGTTGTAGGGCTGGTTTCGTGTTTGCAAATTCCTTTAGTTTTTTTTTGTCCTGGAAGCTTTTTATCTCTCCTTCAATTTTCAATGACAGCGTAGCTGGATATAGTATTCTTGGCTGCATATTTTTCTCATTTAGTGCTCTGAATATGTCCTGCCAGTCCTTTCTGGCCTGCCAGGTCTCTGTGGATAAGTCTGTTGCCAATCTAATGTTTCTACCATTGTAGGTTACATATCTCTTCTCCCGAGCTGCTTTCAGGATTTTCTCTTTGTCTCTGAGACTCGTAAGTTTTACTATTAGATGTCGGGGTGTTGACCTATTTTTATTGATTTTGAGAGGGGTTCTCTGTGCTTCCTGGATTTTGATGCCTGTTTCCTTCCCCAAATTAGGGAAGTTCTCTGCTATAATTTGCTCCATTATACCTTCTGCCCCTCTCTCTCTTTCTTCTTCTTCTGGGATCCCAATTATTCTAATGTTGTTTCGTCTTATGGTATCGTTTATCTCTCGAATTCTGCCCTCGTGATCCAGTAGTTGTTTATCTCTCTTTTTCTCAGCTTCTTTTTTTTCCATCATTTGGTCTTCTATCTCACTGATTCTTTCTTCTGCCTCATTTATCCTAGCAGTTAGCGCCCCCATATTTGATTGCACCTCATTGATAGCCTTTTTGATTTCTACTTGGTTAGATTTTAGTTCTTTTACTTCTCCAGAAAGGGTTTCTCTAATAACTTCCATGTTTTTTTCAAGCCCAGCTAGTATCTTTAAAGTGATGATTCTGAACTCTAGATCTGACATCGTACTAATGTCTGTATTGAGTAGGTCCCTGGCAGTCGGTACTACCTCTTGTTCTTTTTGTTGAGGTGATTTTTTCCATCTTGTCATTTTGTGCAGAGGAGAATAGATTAATGAGAGAACAAAATGCTAGCAGGGTAACAACGTTCCCAGAAAATATACTCTAAACAAATCAGAAAAGACCTGAAGCAGTGGGAAAATAAAGGGAAAGAGAGAAAAAAGAAAAGGAAAGAAAAAAGGAAAAAAGAAAAAGATAAAGATAAAAACAAACAAAAGCAGAACAAAACAAAACAAAACAAAAACAGAATGTGATCAAATATGATCAGGCTGGATTATAGATCAGTGCCACACACTAGGTTTTGGGTGTATTTTGGTCCGTTAAAAGAAAGTCCCTCCCAAAATTTTAAAGAAAGAAAAACTTATATATGTACAAAAATAAGGCTTGATATGATGAAGGGATGGAATATGACTGTAAAGATGGAAATTATAAAAAATTTTGAAGAAGGATTTGATAAGTTGTTTGAAAAAAGAAAGAAGAGGATTAAAAAAAAAAGAAAGAAAGAAAGAAAAAAGGGAGAGAATGTGTTCAGGCAGGGGAGTAGAAAAAAACCATACACTAGAGATTTAGAGTATATTTTGATCTGTTAGAAGAAACTATCTCAAGATTTTAAAGAGAGAACAACTTATATATATATGCCAAAAATACGGGTAACTACTATGAAGGGATAGAATATGACTTTAAAAATGAAAAATAAAAATTTTTTTTTTAAAAAAGGGATTGATAAGATGTTGGTTGAAAAAGGGAAAAAGAAAAATTCAAAAAAAAAGAAAAAAGGAAAAAAGAAAAAAAGACAGTTAAAAAAAATAATTAACTTTGAAAGACTAAAGAATCATGGTAAAAAAGCCATGAATTCTATGTGCAGTATTCCCCTAGCGCTGGAGTTCTGCCGTTCTCATTGATCGGTAAACTTGGTCTTGGCTGGCTGTTCTCGCTGATCTTCTGGGGGAGGGGCCTGTTGCCGTGGTTCCCAAATGTCTTTGCCAGAGGCAAAATTGCCCCGCCCTTGCCGGTCCGGGCTAAGAAATCTGCTCGGGTTTGCTCTCCGGAGCTTTTGTTCCCTGCAAGCTTTCCCTACAGCTTTGGAGGCGGAGAGTGAAAATGGCGGCGTCCCAGTCTCCGCCCCGGCGGAGCCGAGAACTCGAGGTCCCGCTCCTCAGCGAGCCCCCAGAGAAAAGCAGTCAGTCACTCCCGTCTCCCCGGTCTCCGGCCACACTCCGCGCTCACCCGGCCTGTGACCGCGCCTTTCTATCTGGCACCCGACCCCAGGTGGAGTCTCCAAACCCAGCAGATCCCCGCGGTGCGCTCCCGCACCTCTCCTCCCCGGGGAAGAAGGTGAGTCTCCCCGGATCTGCCTCTTGTTGGGTCCCTGCTGGAGGAGCAGTGGCCTGACTGTGCCGCGGATCACTGTTTATGACAACCCCGAGCTGAGAGCCCGCGCCTGGGCTCCGTCTCTGCAGCCGGCTTCCCTGCTCCGATACCTGGGAGCTCTGCCGCACTCAGGCACCCCCGGTCTTTCTGTGACCCCGAGGGTCCTGAGACCACACTGTCCCACGAGGGTTCTACCCCCCACTTCGCCACCAGAGTGACGTCCCTCAGCAGAGCAGGCTTCTAAAAGTTCCAATTTTGTGCTCCGTGGCTCTATCACTTGCCAGAAGCAGCCGACGGAGGCCCCTCCCCCGCCGTCTATCCTCCCGAATATCGCCTCGTATTCACTTCTCCGCACGTCCTACCTTCCAGAAAGTGGTCGCTTTTCTGTTCAGAGAGTTGTTGCTATTCTTTTCTTCGATCTCCTGTTGAGTTTGTAGGTGTTCAGAATGGTTTGATCCCTATCCAGCTGAATTCCTGAGAGGAGACGAAATCCAGGTCTCCTACTCCTCCGCCATCTTGCTCCCAGCTTTTATTTGTTTTTAATGTTTGAGTTTCACTGAGCTTCTTGGACTTAGGGTTTTTATAACTTCCATCAAATTTGGAACATTTGGGGCCATTATTTCTACAAATTGCTTTTTTCCCCCTGTCTTCTTTCTCGCTCCTTTCCTTCAGACTTAAATTATACTTATAATACATGAGTTGAAATTTTCCCACAACTCACTGATGCTCTATTTTTTCTGGTCTTTTTTTTTCATTCTGTGTTTCATTTTGTATAGTCTCTATTCCCACACGATCTATTTTTTCCCGAAATATTTCATTTTTATCTGCAGGAGTTCTTTTTGTTTTTGTTTTTGTTTTTGTTTTTTTTTAACTGCCACGTCTCTGCTTAAAACAGTCTTTCATGTGGTTTTTGAAAACATATAGAATTCAGATATAATAGCTGTTTTCATGTCTTTTTCTACCGATTTTAACATCTGTTTCAGTTCTGGGTCAGTTTTAATGGACTCTATTTTTTTTTCATCAAAGGTCGTATTCTCCAGCTCTTCATGTCTTGATATTTTTTGATTGGATGTCAGACCACATTAATTTTACTTTGCTGGGTACTAGATATTTTTGTGTTCCTTTAACTGTCCTTTGGTTATGCTCCAGCGCACTGTTAAATTGCACAGAAAACAATTGGATCCTTTTGGGTCTTCAAGTTTTCTCATGTGTAACCAGGGAAGTATTTAGTCTAAGGTTAATTTACATGACTGCTGGGACAAAACCTTTCTAGTAGGCTGTTTGATGACTCATGAATTACATCATTTTCCATTCTGGATAGTGGGAAGAGGTACTATTCCTGGGTCTGCATAAGCTGTAATGATTATTCTCGGTAATCTTTTGGGTGTTTCATTCCTTGGCTTCAGATAATTTCCTCACAAGTGTGAGCTGTTCAGTACCCCTCTGAGTAACTGACGGGCCCCTTTGCAGATATCTCTATGCAGTGCTCCCTAAACTCATTACCTTGGCCTTCCCAGACCCCCAGCTCCGACACTTCAACTCAGAGTGACCACTGGGCCCCATTTCTTTCCCAGTCCCATGGCACAGCCCCAAAACTGTCCAGGCGATCAGCCAGAGTGACCATGGGCCTGCCTCGTGTGCCTCTCATCTCTCAGAGTCCATCGCCATTCATTGCCTGAGGTTGGTATCTTGAGAGCTGTTGGCTCATGCATTTTGTCCAGTTCTTAGTTGTTTTAGGAAGGAGGATGAATCTAGTCTCTGTTACTCCATCTTGGCTGGAAATGTAAATCACAAGATCTGTTCTTTACACACTTCAAATATGTCACAAACATCTCCTGTTTCTTTAAATATCATTAGTCTACATAACTTTTTGATGACTGCAAAGTATTTTATTAGTTAGAAGTAGCAGAGATTATTCAATACATTAATGTGCATGGTTATTTCCCCACTCTTACCCACCACATTGCCAGTGAGAAGCTCAATATTTTTGAACATCCATGATTTCCTCAGATATATTAACAGAAAACAAATGACCAAGTTGAAGAGGATTTTGATTTAAATGTATATACTACCCTCTAGAAATGTGCCCATTTGTACGCCCAGCATCTCCCTTCCCTTTTTGCCAGGATCAGATATTGTAATTTCATAAAGCTTTTGTATAAATTTGGTAAGTAAAAATGGTACTTTTATTGATTTTAATTTGTATTTTTTGATTACTTTTGAGGACTAATATTATAATTAGCTTATTGAAAGGTTCTATAACCTCTTTTTTTATATTGCCTATTCCTATCCTTTGCCAATTAAAACATTTAAGTTATGCTTTGTTATTGATTTATAGAATATATTTCTATAGAAAGTTTATGTGTGTGTGTGTGTGTGTGTGTGTGTGTATAAACCATATAAGCCATATATAAATATATAAATATCAAATATTTCCCCCAGGCTTTTGCTTGCTATTTGGAATATAGTCAAATGTAATGAAATTGATTTGACTTTGCCATTATGGTTTCTGTCTTTATCATTTTGCTTTAGAAAGCCAAATATTACTCCTACCTCATAGCCAAGTCAATATTTTGTTCTATTTGTTGACAGCCTCAATTTCTTTTTTTACTTTTAAACCTTTAATTCATTTGGAACTTAATTTTTTCATCAACTGAACTTTATTTTTCCACTGATTATATTTTGTAATGCTTATATTAAAACATTTACATTGCTTAGGTAAATTTAAATGCCTTGAACATTATTTATTTAAAACCTGTTCTTGCCCCCAGATTTGTTATGCTGTTTTTTATCATCTTGTGATAAATTCTTCTGAATGTTTAGATCTGCTTCTAGATTTTCTATTCATTCCATCAAGCAATTTGTCTCCTCCTGTGGCTGTTCCATATTATTTTAATATTGGAACTTTATTGGACAGCAGTAGGCCCATGAGAAAATATTTGGAAGGATAAATCATCCATTCCCTCACCCGTGTATTATTCTTTTATTATTTTTAACATTTTCCTGGGAAATGCTATTCATTTTTTCAAGTATTCCTGGAAAGTTGAGAAGAAGTACAGATATTGGGTATAGTGTAGGCTTCACTTTCCTGGTCACTGAGTTCAAATCCCAGGTCCCCAGCTGACCCAACAAATTAATTCAATTCTTCATGGCCCAGTTTCCTTATCTAGAAAGTGGGGGTACCAATAGTCACTACTTTATAAGTTTATTATGACAATGCTTGCTCATACAGTGGCTGGAACCAATGCCTAGAACACATGAGAACTTAATAAAGTGTTAGTTTTGCTGTTTTTATTTATTCTCCAATTTAATTTTAGAATTATTTTGCCAAAGTCCAAAATCATTCATTGTGCTTTTTATTGTGTTTTATATTGTTATGTTATTATGATTTATTATTATTATCTCTTCTAAAAACATAACATGACTCTTCTTTTCCTTGTTTTTTTCTGGTCTCTTCCATGTCTTTTTGTTGTGTGTGTGTATATATATATCATGTTTATACATAATTATATATATCTTGCACAATTATATTCGTACACAGACTCTTAGAAGTAGGGCTTAGAAATATATGGACACGTTAGAGATTATTATCTGAGAGTACTAGAGATAACATTCAGAAATACTCAAAATATCTTCTCTAAACATCACTTACATAGTCAGAAACACATGATTTTAAGATGACTCTGGTTCCCTAGTATTATGTTATTTTGTGCTTCAGACATTAAGGACAGTACCTGTTAGATATTATGAGCTATGTATTATGCAAGTACGTTGGCAAATAAATTTTTTTTTTTTTTAAGCAAAAACAAAACATGTTATCGATGAAGGAAGTTGATTTTGGGAGAATTGGACTTGATCTCAGAAGGTGGCCTGTTACGAATATTTACAGGAGTGAAGAATTTTAGCAAATAAAGGCCATGTTTAAGTGTTTAGCAGCCCCAGAGGGAAGCTTGCTTCGGGATTTCTAGGTTTAGGAGACGTAGGGTCATGAAGGAAAATGTTGACATTTATTTAGATAAGAGCAAAGAATGAGAAGATGACTACAGGTTAGCCTTCCTCTTAGGCTCTTACAACATGAGAAGGTAAGAGAAGTGACTGAGACACCAGAAAACAAGGGCCTCCACACAGTGGAAATATGGAGGACATGACCTACGGATTGGATTTTCCTCTTACACACTCACTGTGTTAGAAGCCAAAGCATTTTCTTGAGAGTCCAGGGAGCAAAGTCCACAACAAGAGAAGCATCACATCACGGTAAGAACATTTCTGATCTAGACAAAGACGGTTTTCCCGAAGTCACAGACCCCCCTGCCCCTAAGACCGGGCTGTGGCTCCCACCCACAGCTCTCACTAAATCCTCCCTTTCCTATTGCAACTTGTGCTGTCTCTGGCTGTGCTTCTGGTAGCCACACATGGGTCATCTCACTGTCCTTACAGACCTGTCACCATGAGGCCTCTCAGATGCCATTGCTGACCAGTACAGACATGGTACAGACCCTAAACTTCAAGGAAACCACCATGCAATTCTGCTTTCTATGATAAAACAAATTGATTTCCTCCATGGGGCACCTGGGTGCTGCAGTGGGTTGTCTGACTCTTGGTTTTAGCCCAGGTCCTGATCTCAGGGTTGTGAGATCAAGCCCTGCTTTAGGCCTCATGCTCAGCGTGGAGTCTGCTTAGGATTCTCTCTTCCTCTTCCTCGCCACTCGCATGCACTCTCTCTATAAAATAAATATGTAAATCTTAAAAAAATGAATTTGTTTCCTTCTAATAAGTGGGCAAAGATCTGTTTAATAAATAGGATTGTTCATGTAGATACTTGATCTGATGAGACTAGCAGAGGAGTGCTTTGAAGAACTGTGGAGCAGTTTCTCAGATAGGAAGTCCTGACAACACAGAGAGCAAAAGGCCTATTAAGTAGGAGAAGAAGTTGAATTTTTGATACTTTGCAAGGGAAATACAATGCAAAAACCCATGGAGGTCAAGTCATTTTATATTAGCAAGGACCCTGACTTGTAACTCTTCATTGACAGAACCACAAGGAAAATAGTTGTAGACATGTTATTATCAACTAGTAGTTATCTACTGCTATATAAAAAATTACCCTAAAATTTGGTAGCTTACACAATAAACCTTTAGTATCTCACACATTTTCTGAGGGTCTGGAATCTGAGAGTGCCTTAGCTGGGTGGTTCTACTTCAGGGTCTTTCATGAAGCTGCGGTCAACCTGTTGGCCAGAAGTTGTCATCTCTCCCAAGGTCTGACTGGGCCTGGAAGATTTCCCTCAAGCTCACTCATGTGACTTGTTGGCAAGAGGCTTTGTTACCTCTTCACGTGCACCACTCCATGAGCTGGTCACTGCACAGCTTCTCTTAGAGTGAGTGATTCAACAGGGAACCCTAACCTAATCTTGGAAGTGACAAGTGCTCACCTGTTCCATATCGTATTGGCTGCATAGACTTGCCTGGTACAGTGAGGGCAAGGACTACACAAGGGAGGCAGAGATCACTGGGGGCAATCTTGGAGGCTGGTTGCCACACCTACTGAAGGTGCTTTTTCTTGGGACCTCACAATTTCTAGCTACCCAATTGCTCATTCTTTTGTTTAAACTACTCAAGTCTGACAAGGAACACATGAACCTTGTTAAAATGTGGAACAGTCTAAATATATTTTATAGAAGTCGTTTTAGATTATATTAGGATAAATGGGAGTCAATTATTAAGGGTAATTGCTTCAATAAAATCATGAACAGCCAATTAAAGTCCCGAAGATAGAAAAATTTTTACCTATATATTCAATCATAAAAGAATTTACTATAGGGTGAAAGAACTTACTATAGGGTGACTATGAAGTAAGGTTGAATTTTTATTTCCTCTTAAATACGATGAGGAGAACAGGGACTCAAGGTGAAGGATGAGGTAGAGACACAGTCTAGTTTAATGAAGAAGTAAAGTTTCCAGTTATATGTTCAACTTGATTTGAGTTTTCTGAGTTAAAACACTACTCCTACAGTTTTCTGTTTTTTTTTCCATAGATGCTGAGATTATTTTATAAGTTATTCAGATTTTGTATTTATAAGGCTTTCCTACTTTTCAAGTAATTATCTACTCTTTGGGAGAATAAAGCAGCAAGGCTTACCAGTCAATATATTCAGTGGGTTGTAGCAACCAGGTAAGAGGTGAGAAGGTGCTAGAAGGGGGAAAAAGTGATCATGAGGAGGGAAAGGTGAAAAAAAGGTGGATGTGATAGAGAGAAATGAATTGGCAACTTATAGTTTCAGTTTCTTTCTCAAAGGGATTGTAGCCTTTTTTAGCGGCCTAGCACCTTGGTGAATTTGGGGTGCGCTCATAGGAGGACAGGCACTGGGAAGAAGTGAAAGGCTTCTGAGCCCCTCTGGGAGAGAAGGGGTAGTGATGAACAGTAAGAGGGGATGAAGGAAAGAGTGCCCGCAGATGGTAGGAGGCCATGAAATCTGCCATGGTGCACAAATCTTTGCTTGGTGCCCCACATTTTAGAGCTGTTTGGTGTAAATGGATTTCTTGTGTACACACTGGAAAAAGAACTGAATTCTAGGCTGCTGCCGAGAAGAGCAGAGATGGGACTCCTAAGGACAGCTGCCGGAGACAGGGGGGACCTTGACATAATGAGCCCAGGAATTCGTGGACATCATAGGGAGGACCTGGGTTGTCATTTGGTTGTGAAATTGGCAGTGAGTCTGAGGCGATTATTCCCAGTTCTCCAAGGTGCAAGGAAGACCAGCTAACCTCTCAGTTTGGGCAGTTTGGTGAGATTTTTGACATTTTATGTTTTGGGTTTGGGTGCAGAGCTAAGATATCCTCTCCACATGGACAAAACTCACATGTAAACACACAAACAAGCACCTGTATACATGTGTGTGTGCACACACACACATACACACACACACACCAAACACATTTCTGCTGTTCCAACAGTGCCAATCTTTTGTTCTCATTTCAGATGAATGAGTTCAGCCAATTTTGATCTTTCCTTTCATGTCATTGAATGGCGAGTTGCCACGGTATGTTGCTCTGCTTTCCCATAGAGAAGCATCAACTTCTGTTGGTTCTGGGGTGCTTTTGTTTAGGAGAGTCACCTCCAAGGAGTCCAGTCATTTCAAGTGGGTGTGGCCTGAGGGAAAATCATACTTGGAGTGCACCAACTTCAGGCCTGGGAAGAGACTCTTGAAGGGGTGGGCTCTCGTCTCTCACACAGTCCTGTAGTCTTTCCCTGCCAGCTGGGTGCATCAGCAGGCATCTCTGAATTCCACATTTTTCAGAGCCCTTGCAGATAGAGGGATGGTTAAAGAGAAATTTCCTGAAGCTGCCCATGGCTATCAGGCGCCTCTATGCTCCTTAAAATAAACCTGATGGACTTTGAGAGGCACTGGCCTTGCTGAACTTCAAATCGCTTAAACTGTTGATGGAAACATTGAAAATACCATTACTCATTCTGATAACATTAAAGTATGTAAGTATACCAATCCTGAGAGACTCTTTGAAAGATAAATTCTACAGCAGAGTTGGCCCGAGTATCTAAACACTGCTGTCTCAACACTCCTATGATGGTAAAGTATATCAAGAGATCTAGAGTTAGAGGAGACCAGTAGCTCAACCAAGCCAGAAAGATTTTTAGAATTCCACTCTTGAATAAAGACGACTCAATGGTCTCACAATAACCTACCCTATTTTTAAAATATATGCAGATTATGGCGAATTTCTTTCTAATTTAAACTCAAAATTTTTAGATATGTAAAATGCTACATCCCCCCCCCCCCCCACACACACATCTTATTTTTTCTTCATAAAGTTTAAATTCCTTGAGGTCTGGAATGAGTCTTAGAGTTCTCTCACATGTTTCACAGTGCCTGATAAGATGTTGGGTGCATCCATGAGTACTGTTTGGTTTCTTTTTTTCTTTTTTTAAAGATTTTATTTATTTATTTGACAGAGAGAGAGATAGAGAGAGCAGGACACAAGCAGGCAAAGTGGGAGAGGGAGAAGTAGGCTTCCTGCCGAGCAGGGAGCCCGATGCAGGGCTTGATCCCAGGACCCTGGGATCATGACCTGAGCCGAAGGCAGACGCTTAATGACTGAGCCACCCAGGCACCCCTACTGTTTGGTTTCTTGTTTGAACATATTTTCCCCAGGTCTCTAGCAGCGGACAAGAGATGATAGATGACCTCATGTAAAAACATGTTCCATATAAAGATGATGTAATGTGTAATTAGATTCCACTGTCAGTTTTTCATCTTTTATGTATAGTGGCCATAGGTAAGGAGAAGAGGTAATTTGACTCCCTTGTTGAGACTGGGTTCTTGAAGCAACGATGAAAGAAAGTATTTTGGGGGAGTGTTGCATGCATATGTGTGTATGTGTGCACATGCATGTGTTTAGTATAATTGTGATGGGCAGAATAGGTTGAGTATATGATAGGGCAGAAAACCATCGTTATCCATTAATATGGCTGACCCCTTATACAGATTATTCATTTAATATTGATAACAATACCCTTTGCACAAAAGATGTAGAGAGATTAAGGAATTTGCCCAAGGTCACACTGCTGGTAAGAGGAAAACCAGGATGCATCTAAAGCTCATGCTCTCTCTGCTATAGTAGAGAATTCTTTAGCAGATTGTACGTCCTGATCGTTTGAAAGTCACCAACATTTTGAACCGAAAATCATGTCAGTGATTAATGCTGGTTCATCCAGAGCTCTAATGATTGTAATATGTGTTCACGGATCTGTATTGCCACCATCCAAGACAAGCTATCTGGTGGCACATGGAAAAAGCTCAGTTGCGGAGGCTTTGGACCCTGGCTTTTCCTTGTACTGCCTATTGCCTTGGGTAAGGGAATCATCAGCCTCTCTGAGCCTCCAATAAGGCTCTGAGGAGTGCCTGGGATTGCATGTGCCAAATCCCTGCCCACGGAGCCTGTCTCCCACTTACATGCCCGATATGTATTAGGATTTTCAAACCATTCACACTGAGGCACCAGCAGTAACACTTGCTGCAAGAACGTGCACAGTTGGTTTAGGAGCTGCAGCATGCAGGAAGTTACAGCTGCCAACTCACCCTCAGGGCACTGAATGACCTGCCACCTACATGGAGTCGGGGGAGGTTTTGCTGAGAAAGTCACCCACAAGGGAAGAAGAGTCTACTTACGGTGAAATGTAACCATCTAGGGAGATGATGTGAACATTGGGAGGGGAGCATCATCATAGATCTTTGAAATAGACAATGTGGTGAAAACTAATTGGTGTCTGTTAACAGCACCGTTCATGAGTTTAGCTTATCGGGAACCTGGTTTTGTGTCTTCGCTGATAAAGAAAATCGGAGGCTTTTTAAAGAAAAAGTGGCTATTGTATCCAGCAGAGACCTATTAAACAAATTGGTGTTCAGAGTTCAACTCTGTTGGTAGAAAGTGGGGGAAGAAAGAGCTCAAGTATGACTCGCTGATGGTAAGTGCCCTTGGGTTATTTTTTAAACACTTTTATCTCAAAGGGAATGACATTTTAAGGCAGAAAATTAGGTTAAAAAGAATAATTGCTAGCCATCTTTTTTTGTTGTTTATGGAAAAATAGTATTACTGATGGGAAAATCCAGTTAGAGATTGATGGAGTCTTTGGTAGTCTTGTTTGTATAATATGGAACTTTGGCCTCATATGTTGGAAAGTTCTGGGAGAGGGTGGGAAAGCAAGGGGGCCTTGCTGTGGACACACAGAGTGTGCATATTCCAGCTATTCTTTCTGGAGTCCCTGAAAATCCTGATGTGTTGGGGAATAGAACTCAGGAAGTAAAGAGCTTCAGGACAGTAGGGGTGAGGGAGAGGCACGTGGTGTGGGAGGGGAAGTCAGCCATCAGGGAGGAGGAAATACAGGATGGAATACAAGTGGAGGGTATAAGGAGGAGGACTGGGGTGAATAATTGATTTCAGTTCACATTTGTCATTGGTGCCTGCTCTGAGGCTCTTCTTGATGGCTCCATTCTCTTTCTCACTGAAGGCTGCCCAACCAAGGGTGTCGATCAAAATATGGCAGAGCTGGCCCCAAAGCCTTACCCACTGAGTGTCAGTGTTTCCTAATAATTTCCTCCAGGAGCAGAGACATGGGAGGTGTGCTTCTCCATGGCTGCAATGGTTCTCTTACCAGCTCCTGAGGCCAAAATGTCCATGTGTCATTGTCCCCCGAATATCAGTATGAACATTGTTATCCCATTTCTGCTATTCTATGTAGAGAATTTGAGTCAGAAAGCCCTGGGGTTGTGCAGAATTGCATCTAATCCCTGCTCTTGCACTTAGGGGACGCACGACTCTAGGCAATTCATCTAACTGCTTTCATTTTTGTATTCCTTACCCACAAAACCAGCATGTTAGCACTAATGCCAAACTCCGAGGGTGGTTTCTAAAGAAGAAATGAATGCAGAGTACTTAGTTCAGTACCTCACTGACAGTAAATGCTGAGTAATGTCAGTCCTCATCGTTGTCATTGTTTTTCCTTTCTGGCTCTGGGAACTCTTATGTCTGTGCCCTGCAGACCGGCTGTCAGGATGCTGATTTGGACTTTAAGAATCCCCATCAAGTCATCAGGTTCTCTCTGCTCCCAAACTGGTTGTTTAGATGAGGCGATTGGTCCCAAAGTATTTTCCTACCTGACGCCTCTACTCTTGGAGACATGGGCCAATAGCTCAAGCGGGTCTGGTGTCTGGTTTTCAGATATCTGCTTCTCCAGGAAGGGAGCTCTTCATCTGCGTCCTTCCAAATACTCACCCTGTGATTGGGAGGGTATTTCTTTCTCTGCTCACCCCTGCAGACTTTCCAGTTTTCTGTGAATGCAGAGATGGACAACTTCAAAGGAGAGAGTCTGCAAAGTTTTGGGTGACATTGGGATCCAAGAGCAAACGCACTGCTGTGGGTAGGCACAAGGTGGGAGTCTCCCAGCAGGGGTGAGGCTGAAATGGTGTGAGTGTAGTGCACGTGTGTGCACATGCATGTCATAGGGTCCTCGTTCAAGGTGAAGGGAAAGGTCCCTCTGGTCTGGAACAAAACTCTGACAGCAACCAAGTCCAGTTTCCAGAAAGAAAAAGGGAAAAGGGCCAGCCAGGTTATTTGGATTCTAAACAGGGGCCTTTAAATTTGTTTTTAAATTTAATTGTAAAAATTCTTAATATGAGACCTACCGTTTTAACAAATTTGTAAGTGTGCCGACATTGTTAACTAAATGTTAACTAAAAGCACAGGACTGTAGAGCAGATCTCTAGAAATTACTCATCTTGCTCAACTGAAACCTTATGCTTGTTGGTTACCAACCCCCACCTTTTCCCCTCCCCTAAGCTCCAGGAAGCCACCATTCACTCTTTGGTTCTATGTATTTGACTTTACATCAGTGGAATCACGTAATATTTGTTCTTCTGTGACTGGTTTATTTCACTTAGCATAATGTCCTCAAGGTTCGGGCTGAATATTATTCCATGGTATGTATATACTCCACTTTCTTTACCCATTTACCTCCCCATGGACTTATATTGTTTCCACACCCTGGCTATTGTGAAGAGTGCTGCAATGAACATGGGAGGGCTAATATCTCTTTGAGATCCTGATAAATACCCAGAAGTGGGATTGCTGGATCACTCGTTCTATTTTCTGTTTTTAACTTGTTCAGGAACCTTCATGCTATCCTTAACAACTGTCCCATTTTGCATTCCCCCCAGCAGTGTACAGGGGTTCCAATTTCTCCACGTGCATACCAACGCTTATCTTTTGCTCCTTTGATAATAGCCACCCTGGCAGGTGCGAGGTGCTATCTCATTGTGGTTTGGGTTTACACTTCCTGGATGGTTAGCGATGTTGAGCATCTTTTCATGTACCTGTTAGCCATCTGTGTGTCTTTTGGGGATAAATGTCTATTCAAGCCATTAGCCTATGCTTTAATTGGGTTGTTCTTTCTTTGCTATTGAATTGTAAGAGCTCCTTATATATTGTAGAAATCAATTCCTTATGAGACATAGAGTGTGCAAATGTTTTCCTCTATCCTGTAGATTGCCATTTCTGTTGGTCATTTCCTTTGCTATGGAGACGTTTTTAGTTCAATGTAGATCCTCTATTTTTCTCTTGATTTTTGTCTATTTTACTATGCTTTTAGTGTCTTATCCATGAAATCATTGCCAAGACCAATGTCATGAAGCTTTTCCCCTATATTTTCTTTTTAGGAGTTTTACTGAAAACTGGGTGCAGACTCAGGAGAGACTGGAGATGTGGGGTGATGAAGGGGAGCTGGGTCATGGTTGGGGAGGCTCCAGCCTGTGTGGGATGCAATTGTCTTTAGTTCACTCGTAATAACACAGCAGAAGCAGCAACAATAATTATATATTGAGGGTTGGCTCTGGGCCAGCACCTGAGCCACGTGCTCTTCATCTACCATATCCTGTTGTCCTTATGATAATTCTGTGAAGTAGGGGTGAACCCCAGCTCTGGCTGATTCAGATCCCCTGCATTCAACTCCTATGCCATGCCAATGCCGGTGAGAGCTTGGGCTCCCTGTAGCAAGATTGAATATGAGCACAAAAAGGGTTGGGTTGAGTCTGTGGGATTGGCTCTGGATCCATGTGTGGCTGAGCTCCAGGTGAAAGGGGACAGTGCCCCAGTGGAAAAACAGAATAAAGATGGTGTCCACTACAGTGTAACTGAGATTTAAACAAGACCTTATAACTTATTCCCTGGGTGGATGGTTAACTTTGAATTTCAACAACCACAGACCTTATCCGAGACCATTTATGACAACTTCCTTCAACGTGACTGAAGTGTGGATGTTAGGTGCCCATTTGAGGCCACTGTAAGCTGGCAGTCAAGACTTCCCTCCATGTTCCTCTCAGAAGCCTTGTGGTCAAGGTGCTGAAGGGACTGGGGATGAGCCACGGTGCACTGGAGTCTCCACACTCTTGGCCCCACTTGCCCAACTGAGGATCCCAGGACATAGGCTTATCCCTGAGGAAAGGGAATGGGATGATGTGAATGGATCTCAGGTTGTTGGTCCCTCTCCCTGCTCCTCACACTCTTGGCCCACTCCCAGGACCAAACAGCACTTTCTAAAGTCCTCTTCACCCCAAGTCCTTAGTTGGCCAGAAAACATCAGCCACTATCTGCTGGAAGCTTGGCTTACTATACACTGGTATATGAAGGCTTTAATTCACCAGCTGAGCAGTAACCTTAAATGCTAAAAAAAAATCAGTCTCTTGACTCCTGCATTCAGGGGGGACAAGTTTCCTTGGGTTTTACTACTCTGTAGGAATGATAAGCAGAGAAGTAAAGACAAAGCGTTCAGTTGTGAATTCCCTCATCTTTTTTCTCTCCTTGTGCAGGACTCTGATAGATTCTGGCCTGGAATGTTTCAAAGTGCTTTATCTTCATTTTGATTTATTTTTGGGGGGGGCATTGTTTCTGGGAAATTTAAGCATGTCACACCCAACAAGTCTCCGTTAGATCACTGCTGACATAAATACCAACTTTTAAAAGACATCAGGGAAATTACTTTTCAAAAGATAAAACAAAAAAATTAAGGTTTTCAAAAAGTGATCAACATTAAGCTTTATATAATGAAGATATTTAAAAACAAATCATGGTGACCAAGCAAATGATCTTAGAATGACTTTGCGTCCTCTGTCATTAAGAAATATTTTGAACAAATCAGAGGTTGAATTCAAACCTGACTACTTTTGGCTTTTCTTCTTTCTCTGTCCTTTAGTATATGTGTGTTCCCACTTTAATTCCCCCTTTCTTCAATCTGTTAGTGATGGTTTGTGCCCCTGGCCTCTGACCCAAATGCAGAGCTACTTCACCCACCTCCTATTTCTCCTTCCACCTTTATAATGAAAACATCCTTAAACATGGGATTCAATTCAGTAACAATCTATTTGGAGAGTAAATTAATCTTCATGCTTACCTAACAATGTTTGCTCATTTGTTCATTCAAAAGCTATTTATTGAGGACCTATAATGGGATACATAAGGGAATAAAACAGAAAAAAATATATATGTGATACATGAGTCAAGGATTTTGTGTGTTAGAAGGTTATAAAAGTCATGGAAAAAATAGAGCAGAATAGGGAGACTGGGAGTGTAGGATTAGTTGAGGAGGAGGTAGACCTCATTAAGGAGAAAGTGAGGGAATGAGTTGGACAGATACCTGGTGGAGGGGAATCTCAGATAGAGGAGCCAGCTAGGACAAATGCTCAGAGGTGGTGGCAGGTGTGCGGTGTTCAAGGAAGAGGGAGGAGAAAGGTGGGCATGGAGTGGAATGAGGGCAGGGAGCACGGAAGAACCTGAATCAGAGAGGTGTGAAGGGTGGCAGACCACGGAAGGGCCTTCTTGTCTGTTACAAAGAATTTGGCTTTCATTGGATAAAAGGGAAGGCTTGAGAAGAGGAGTGATCGACAGGATCATGATGGTTTCTGCTCCAAACAGATTATAAGAGGCAAGGGAAGGACCAAAGAGACTAGTTTGGAGGCAACTGCCGTCACCCAGGTAAGAGACGGAGGTGGCCTGGACCACCAGTGAGGGCCATGACAAGGGGGCACGTGCTTGGGCCCTGAATATACCTGCAAAGTAGATTCAGCGGGACTTGCTGATGGATTAGAGGGAATGTGTTGGAGAAAAATAAGCATAAGGACACCTCCAGGGATTCTTATCTATGCAGCCATAAAGATGGAGTTACCATCAACCAGGATGTTAAAGGGCTATTGGAAGAGCAGGTTTTGGGGGGAACAGCAGGAATTCAGTCTTGACAGGTTGATTTTGAGAGACCTAGGACATGGTGGAGGTGTCAAGTCTGCAGGTGAATACTTGAGTCCGAAGTTCAGGGGAAAAGTCTGCACAGCAGGTTTACCAGTGTGTAATCAGTGAGTAGGTGTTGTTTAAAACCAGGAAACTGCTGGGGGAGGTCACCAAGGGGATGTGACAGTTGGTTGCCCCTCAAGCTGGGAGTCAGAGACTCCTCCCCTCCTCCCCTATCCTTGGAATGTGGGTCCTGCTTGCTTTCTCCACTCCCAGAGGCTGTTCCCAGGGCATACACTTGAGAGAGCAGTGTGGTGCTGAGACCATCTGGAGGGTATACATTCCTGAACCCAGTTAAGTTCTCTATACAAACTTCTAAGATTTGGCAGGCAGGTGCAGAGGTCTATTCGTCTTGCTGTTACCTCTCAAGTAAGTTCCCTTGCTCATTAAGACTGCCACCTACCTATCCGGGATGGCCTGCCTCTTTCTTCAGCCTCTCTCTGTGCCCCTCCCCCCGCCCCACGTATGGGGGCCAGTTTCAGATGACGCCTGGGAAGCTCCCGAGGAGGTTGGGAACCAACAGAAACTGGATGACATCACATGAGGGATGAGTGAAGATAGAGAAGAAAAGAGCTCCAAGGACTAAACCATGAAGTAAGGGGAGAGGGGTGGCATGAAGGAGCAGCCAGTGGGGGTCCTGCAGGAAGATGCAGGAGAAGTCATTCACCTGTGACCGAGACACCTTCAAGGGAAGGTGAAGGCGGAGGACTGACCCTGGCTTTAGCAAGGACATGGGGGTAATCAGTGACAATGACAATAGCATAGTGCCATTATGATCTTATCGATTTATTAACAAATTGAAATTTAAAGAAAGAAATAATGCAGTGTTCCCAAAGTGGATTCAGATTCCATCAAGTTATTTACAAAACAATCAAGCAAACTATCCAAACAAGAAAAAGAAACAGAGAGAGAGGATGCTAAGTTAACAACTTATTTTAACTAATGCTGAATTCTCAACACTCCTCCAGTATTTTACACGGAGAGATCCAAATTTATCTTTTAGGGAAAAGTGAATATTTCTCTGCAGGGAAGTTTTATGGTGAAAAGAAGAAGTTGCTCTTTTGTGCCCTCCTGGCCTGTCTCCTTTCACTCTTGAAGATCTCATTTAGTCTCCCGGGCTTAATTTCATCTATACACTGATATCTCCCAAATTTGTTTCCTTAGCCTGAATGTGTTTCCTGAACGTCAGGAGCAAGCCCCCCTGTTAACTTGCCATCTTCAGCAGTATGTCTAATAGATATGTCAAGCTGAATATGTCCCCCACCGAGCCAATCTTATTCCAAAATCTGTTCTACCTGCAGTCTCCCCATCTCAGTGACTAGTAACCCCTTTGTCCAGTTGCTCAGGTCAAACCTTGGAGTCGCCTTTGGCCACTCTCTTTCACGTCCCAGATCCTATCCATCAAAAAATCCTGTCAGCAGTACGTCAATGTATATCCAAACTCCAGCCTTCTCTCACCACCTACACTGCCATCTCCCTCTCGCCTGGAGGACGACAGAGCCTTCTGATTTGTTCTTCTCCTTCATCCCTAGTCCTCCTTAAGGGCATTTTCAGCTCCCATGCCATTCCTTGGCTTGAAATCCTCCAACAGTTTCCTTCTCACCGAGTATAAATCCAAGGGCTCAAGATGACTCATGGAACTTTGCAGGCGTGGATCGTCAGACCTCCAACCTGCTCTTACTTTTCTGCCATTTCTTACTCCACTCAAGCACGTGGCTCCCTGCTTCTCCTCTGACCCACCAGGCCCCCTCCGCTCCAGCGCATCCACACAGCCTGCCCCTTCTGCCCAGGCTCTGCTTCAGCAGTGTATCCAATGTCCCCTTCCTGGTTGGCCTTCCCAGGCCCCCCTACTTAAAATTCCATTTCTCCACCTCTCTTTCCCCTCCTCCTCTGTTTTCTTTTTCTATTCATCTAAAATCGGCTATAAATATTTTTTACTTCTCTATATTGTTTATGGTCTTTCTTCTCTGCCAGGAGGTAAATTCCACGTGGGCCGGTATTTTCTCCTGTCACTGTTTCGCTTGGTGCACTGCTGTACCCCCAGGATCCGAAACAGTGATAGACATCTAAGAGAGGCCCTCACGGGGGTCTGGGTTCAACATTTTGCACTTCCAAGCCCTATTGATGCAGAATTGGTATGCAGGTCCATGCTAATTATTAAAACACTGAAATACTTCCTTACTGATGAGTCCGTAGTAACTCAGCACCCCTCCCCACAACCACAATACCCTCCACTGTACTCCCCTGGGACCTCCCCATGATCCAGAAACCACAGGGTTAAGCCCAGCTCCTTTGCAGTGGCCTGTCCTTGTCACTGGTCAGTGCCAATGTGATGTTGTTTCTGTCAGATATTTCAAGCATTACCTTTGCTCTCACCCAAGAAACAACCAATAAGCCAAGCTGGTTGCTCATAATCTTAGATAAAAAATTGAAATAAATTCAGGGAAGAAATTTACCTAAAAGTCTTTTTTTTTTTTTTTTTTTTGGGAAAAGGACAGACCACAGAGTTTGTTCTAGACAACTTGTTTCTGGAATCATTCTCCTCCCTCCCACAAAAAATTAACAGTTTTCTCTCCGGGATCATTTATTTGGGGAAGTTTGATGACAAAACACTGGCAAGACCTCCAGTGGAGATTTCATCCCAGAAATGAAGCTGGGTCTCTTGACTTCAATACAGTGCTTCTCCTATTACATATGTGGGAAAATAAGACTTTATTTTATTTTACTGTTTTACTGGGAAATGACTAACTCAATTGAAACCAGAGATCTTAAATGCTGAATGTGATTTAATGATTATATTCCCTCATGTAATTACCATCCCAAACACCATAGAAAACATTTCTTCTTCCCAGAAAGTTCCTACCCACACTTTTCCCACCAAATTCCCACAATTTCAAACGCATGCTTTCTGATTCCCAGCAAGAGATAATTAGCTTGCCATTGAGCTTCATAGAAGTGTAATACATAATATATATTCTTCTGTGTTTAAGCATAATTTGGGGGGGATGGGCAGCGCTTTATTATTTTTTATTTTGCAACAAACTCAAACTTACTGGATGTCATCTTTTCAAGATTCATCATGGTATTATATCAGTAGTTCCTTTTTTTTAATGCCTTTTCTTTATCCATTCTCCTGCTGATAGATGTTTGAACTGTTTTCTGTTTCTGATATATGAATATGGCATTCATAAACATTCTTTTACAAGTGTTTTGTGGACATGTGCTTTTAATTCTCTTGGGGAAATACTAAAAGTGGAATTGTGAAGTTGCAGAGTAGATGTTCCTTAACTTTTGGTTTTGTTTTTCGACTCACCAAGATGTACATGCAATCAAGTGCACACATTTTAGGTGTAAAGTTCAGTAAGCTGTGACAAATGTATACCGTATGAAACCATCATCTTAAATTCAGATATCATCCTATCAATTTCTCTTATTCTCCTTTACAGTTCATTGACTCCCACAAACTCCCTCCCATTACCTTTGCAGTTTTAGAACATTATAGAAATGGAATCATACAGTGTGTACTCTTTTACACCTGGCTTTTTTCACGCAGCCCAGTGTTTCTAAAATCCATTCATACCATGTTCTTCCTTTATTTATTGTGAGCAGCATTCTATCATGTCCATTCACGTGTTGCTGGTCACCAAAATTCTGTGACCATTTGGGTATGAGTCTTTTTGTGGGCATAAGTTTTGATTTCCTTTGGGTAAATCCTTAGAAGAATTTCTGGGTCACATGGTGAGCAGTTGCCAGAAGCTTCCAAACTGTGTTCCAAAGTCATTTATCATTTTACACTCCCACCAGGGATGGATGGGGTTCTAGTAGCACCACAGCCTTTTGCCAACACTTGGTACTGTCAGTCTTTGTAATGTCATCAAATAGAATCTCATCGTAGTTTCAACTATTTACATTTCTCTAATGACTAGTAATTCTGAGCATCTTTTTTATGTGTTTGTTGGCCATCAGTATATTTTGTGAAGTTGCAGTTTGAGTCTTTTTCTCATTTTTTAAAATCAGGCTGCTTTGTCTTCTTCACATTGATTGTATGAGTCATTTATAAATAATAGATACAGGTTTTCCATCAGATGTATAAATTGTATTTTGCCTGCCTGCAGCTTGGCCTATTCAAACCAATGAATTTAGTTTTCTTTCATGATTACTGATTTTCATATCTAGTCTAAGAAATATTTGTCCTTGTCCAGTAGGAAAACTATGAAGATTTTCACTATGCAATTTTTTACAAATATGATCCATTTTGATTTTGATTTTGATTTGTGTATAATGTGAGATAAAGATATGTCTTCCATCCATACAGATAGCCCGTTTTTCCATCATCACTTGTTGAAAACTATGCTTTCCCATAGACTTATGTTGTTGCTTTTATCAAAAATCAATTTTCTGCATGTTTGAGTCTATTTCTGGACTCTTTTCTTCTGATCCTTTGATCTATATGTCGGTCTTGTTGCCAACACCACACTGTTTCATTATTATAGCTTTATATTAAGTCTTTTTTTTTTTAATTCTCTTATTCTTTTTAAAAAATTTTTTTATTGTTATGTTAATCCCCATACA
>NW_022589725.1:39692724-39821776 GCF_004348235.1 Phoca vitulina
AATTTTTTTATTGTTATGTTAATCCCCATACATTACATCATTAGTTTTAGATATAGTGTTCCATGATTCATTGTTTGTGCATAACACCCAGTGCTCCATGCAGAACGTGCCCTCCTCAATACCCATCACCAGGCTAACCCATCCTCCCAACCCCCTCCCCTCTAGAACCCTCAGTTTGTTTTTCAGAGTCCATCGTCTCTCATGGTTCTTCTCCCCCCCCGATTTCCCCCCCTTCATTCTTCCCCTCCTGCTACATTCTTCTTCTTCTTTTTTTCTTTCTTAACATATATTGCATTATTTGTTTCAGAGGTACAGATCTGAGATTCAACATTCTTGCACAATTCACAGCGCTTACCAGAACACATACCCTCCCCAGTGTCCATCACCCAGTCACCCCATCCCTCCCACCCCACCCCCCACTCCAGCAACCCTCAGTTTGTTTCCTGAGATTAAGAATTCCTCATATCAGTGAGGTCATATGATACATGTCTTTCTCTGTTTGACTTATTTCGCTCAGCATAATACCCTCCAGTTCCATCCACGTCGTTGCAAATGGCAAGATCTCATTCCTTTTGATGGCTGCATAATATTCCATCGTATATATATACCACCTCTTCTTTATCCATTCATCTGTTGATGGACATCTTGGCTCTTTCCACAGTTTGGCTATTGTGGACATTGCTGCTATAAACATCAGGGTGCACGTAGCCTTTCGGGTCCCTACTTTTGTATCTTTGGGGTAAATACCCGGTAGTGCAATTGCTGGATCATATGGTAGCTCTATTTTCAACTTTTTGAGGAACCTCCATACTGTTTTCCAGAGTGGCTGCACCAGCTTGCATTCCCACCAACAGTGTAGGAGGGTTCCCCTTTCTCCGCATCCCCGCCAACATCTGTCATTTCCTGACTTGTTAATTTTAGCCATTCTGACTGGTGTGAGGTGGTATCTCATTGAGGTTTTGATTTGGATTTCCCTGATGCCAAGCGATATTGAGCACTTTTTCATGTGTCTGTTGGCCATTTGGATGTCTTCTTTGGAAAAATGTCTGTTCATGTCTTCTGCCCATTTCTTGATTGGGTTCTTTGTTCTTTTGGTGTTGAGTTTGATGAGTTCTTTATAGATTTTGGATACTAGCCCTTTATCTGATATGTCATTTGCAAATATCTTCTCCCATTCTGTCAGTTGTCTTTTGGTTTTGTTGACTGTTTCCTTTGCTGTGCAAAAGCTTTTTATCTTGATGAAGTCCC
Source organism: Phoca vitulina (assembly GCF_004348235.1). Taxonomy (NCBI): domain Eukaryota; kingdom Metazoa; phylum Chordata; class Mammalia; order Carnivora; family Phocidae; genus Phoca; species Phoca vitulina. Next base: position 39,693,973 of record NW_022589725.1, read on the forward strand.
AATAGTTCATTTTTGCCCTTGCTTCCCTTGCCTTTGGCGATGTTTCTAGGAAGAAGTTGCTGCGGCTGAGGTCGAAGAGGTTGCTGCCTGTGTTCTCCTTTAGGATTTTGATGGACTCCTGTCTCACATTGAGGTCTTTCAACCATTTGGAGTCTATTTTTGTGTGTGGTGTAAGGAAATGGTCCAGTTTCATTCTTCTGCATGTGGCTGTCCAATTTTCCCAACACCATTTGTTGAAGAGACTGTCTTTTTTCCATTGGACATTCTTTCCTGCTTTGTCAAAGATGAGTTGACCATAGAGTTGAGGGTCCATTTCTGGGCTCTCTATTCTGTTCCATTGATCTATGTGTCTGTTTTTGTGCCAGTACCATACTGTCTTGATGATGACAGCTTTGTAGTAGAGCTGGAAGTCTGGAATTGTGATGCCGCCAGCTTTGCTTTTCTTTTTCAACATTCCTCTGGCTATGCGGGGTCTTTTCTGGTTCCATACAAATTTTAGGATTATTTGTTCCATTTCTTTGAAGAAAGTGGATGGTATTTTGATGGGGATTGCATTGAATGTGTAGATTGCTCTAGGTAGGATTGACATCTTCACCATATTTGTTCTTCCAATCCATGAGCATGGAACGTTTTTCCATTTCTTTGTGTCTTCCTCAATTTCTTTCATGAGTATTTTATAGTTTTCTGAGTACAGATCCTTTGCCTCTTTGGTTAGATTTATTCCTAGGTATCTTATGGTTTTGGGTGCAATTGTAAATGGGATCGACTCCTTAATTTCTCTTTCTTCTGACTTGTTGTTGGTGTATAGGAATGCCACTGACGTCTGTGCATTGATTTTATATCCTGCCACTTGACTGAACTCCTGTATGAGTTCTAGCAGGTTTGGGGTGGAGTCTTTGGGATTTTCCACATAAAGTATCATATCATCTGCAAAGAGTGAGAGTTTGACTTCTTCTTTGCCAATTTGGATGCCTTTGATTTCTTTTTGTTGTCTGAATGCTGTGGCTAGGACTTCCAATACTATGTTGAATAGCAGTGGTGATAGTGGACATCCCTGCCGCGTTCCTGACCTTAGGGGGAAAGCTCTCAGTTTTTCCCCATTGAGAATGATATTCGCTGTAGGTTTTTCATAGATGGCTTTTATGATATTGAGGTATGTACCCTCTATGCCTATACTCTGAACAGTTTTGATCAAGAAAGGATGCTGTACTTTGTCAAAAGCTTTTTCTGCATCTATTGAGAGGATCATATGATTCTTGTTCTTTCTTTTGTTAATGTATTGTATCACGTTGATTGATTTGCGGATGTTGAACCAACCTTGCAGCCCAGGGATAAATCCCACTTGGTCGTGGTGAATAATCCTTTTAATGTACTGTTGGATCCTATTGGCTAGTATTTTGGTGAGAATTTTTGCATCCATGTTCATCAGGGATATTGGTCTGTAATTCTCCTTTTTGATGGGGTCTTTGTCTGGTTTTGGGATCAAGGTAATGCTGGCCTCATAAAATGAGTTTGGAAGTTTTCTTTCCATTTCTATTTTTTGGAACAGTTTCAGAAGGATAGGTATTAATTCTTCTTGAAATGTTTGGTAGAATTCCCCTGGGAAGCCATCTGGCCCTGGGCTTTTGTGTTTTGGGAGATTTTTGATGACTGCTTCAATTTCCTTAGCGGTTATAGGTCTGTTCAGGTTTTCTATTTCTTCCTGGTTCAGTTTTGGTAGTTGATACATCTCTAAGAATGCATCCATTACTTCCAGGTTATCTAATTTGCTGGCATAGAGTTGCTCATAATATGTTCTTATAATTGTTTGTATTTCTTTGGTGTTGGTTGTGATTTCTCCTCTTTCATTCATGATTTTGTTGATTTGGATCATTTCTCTTTTCTTTTTGATAAGTCTGGCCAGGGGTTTATCAATCTTGTTAATTCTTTCAAAGAACCAGCTCCTAGTTTCGTTGATCTGTTCTACTGTTCTTTTGGTTTCTATTTCATTGATTTCTGCTCTGATCTTTATTATTTCTCTTCTCCTGCTGGGTTTAGGCTATATTTGCTGTTCTTTCTCCAGCTCCTTTAGATGTAGGGTTAGGTTGTGTACTTGAGACCTTTCTTGTTTCTTGAGAAAGGCTTGTATTGCTATATACTTTCCTCTTAGGACTGCCTTTGCTGTATCCCAAAGATTTTGAATAGTTGTGTTTTCATTTTCATTGGTTTCCATGAATTTTTTTAATTCTTCTTTAATTTCCTGGTTGACCCATTCATTCTTCAGTAGGATGCTCTTTAGCCTCCATGTATTTGAGTTCTTTCCGACTTTCCTCTTGTGATTGAGTTCTAGTTTCAAAGCATTGTGGTCTGAAAATAGGCAGGGGATGATCCCAATCTTCTGGTACCGGTTGAGACCTGATTTATGACCTAGGATGTGATCGATTCTGGAGAATGTTCCATGGGCACTAGAGAAGAATGTGTATTCCGTTGCTTTGGGATGGAATGTTCTGAATATGTCTGTGAAGTCCATTTGTTCCAGTGTGTCATTTAAAGTCTTTATTTCCTTGTTGATCTTTTGCTTAGACGATCTGTCCATTTCAGTGAGGGGGGTGTTAAAGTCCCCCACTCTTATTGTATTGTTGTCAATGTGTTTCTTTGCTTTTGTTATTAATTGCCTTATATAATTGGCTGCTCCCATGTTAGGGGCATAGATATTTACAATTGTTAGATCTTCTTGTTGGATAGACCCTTTAAGTATGATATAGTGCCCGTCCTCATCTCTTATTACAGTCTTTGGTTTAAAATCTAATTTGTCTGATATAAGGATTGCCACCCCAGCTTTCTTTTGGTGTCCATTAGCATGGTAAATGGTTTTCCACCCCCTCACTTTAAATCTGGGGGTGTCTTTGGGTCTAAAATGAGTCTCTTGCAGATAGCATATCGATGGGTCTTATTTTTTAATCCAATCTGATAGCATGTGTCTTTTGATTGGGGCATTTAGCCCATTTACATTCAGGGTAACTATTGAAAGATAGGAATTCAGTGCCATTGTATTGCCTGTAAAGTGACTGTTACTGTATATTGTTTGTGTTCCTTTCTGGTCTATGTTGCTTTTAGGCTCTCTCTTTGCTTAGAGGACCCCTTTCAAGATTTCTTGTAGGGCTGGTTTCGTGTTTGCAAATTCCTTTAGTTTTTGTTTGTCCTGGAAGCTTTTGATCTCTCCTTCAATTTTCAATGACAGCCTAGCTGGATATAGTATTCTTGGCTGCATATTTTTCTCATTTAGTGCTCTGAATATGTCCTGCCAGTCCTTTCTGGCCTGCCAGGTCTCTGTGGATAAGTCTGTTGCCAATCTAATGTTTCTACCATTGTAGGTTACATATCTCTTCTCCCGAGCTGCTTTCAGGATTTTCTCTTTGTCTCTGAGACTTGTAAGTTTTACTATTAGATGTCGGGGTGTTGACCTATTTTTATTGATTTTGAGAGGGGTTCTCTGTGCTTCCTGGATTTTGATGCCTGTTTCCTTCCCCAAATTAGGGAAGTTCTCTGCTATAATTTGCTCCATTATACCTTCTGCCCCTCTCTCTCTTTCTTCTTCTTCTGGGATCCCAATTATTCTAATGTTGTTTCGTCTTATGGTATCGTTTATCTCTCGAATTCTGCCCTCGTGATCCAGTAGTTGTTTATCTCTCTTTTTCTCAGCTTCTTTATTTTCCATCATTTGGTCTTCTATCTCACTGATTCTTTCTTCTGCCTCATTTATCCTAGCAGTTAGCGCCCCCATATTTGATTGCACCTCATTGATAGCCTTTTTGATTTCTACTTGGTTAGATTTTAGTTCTTTTACTTCTCCAGAAAGGGTTTCTCTAATAACTTCCATGCTTTTTTCAAGCCCAGCTAGTATCTTTAAAGTGATGATTCTGAACTCTAGATCTGACATCGTACTAATGTCCATATTGAGTAGGTCCCTGGCAGTCGGTACTACCTCTTGTTCTTTTTGTTGAGGTGATTTTTTCCGTCTTGTCATTTTGTGCAGAGGAGAATAGATTAATGAGAGAACAAAATGATAGCAGGGTAACAACGTCCCCAGAAAATATACTCTAAACAAATCAGAAAGGACCTGAAGCAGTGGGAAAAGAAAGGGAAAGAGAGAAAAAAGAAAAGGAAAGAAAAAAAGAAAAAAGAAAAAGATAAAGATAAAAACAAACAAAGGCAGAACAAAACAAAACAAACCAAAAACAGAATGTGATCAAATATGATCAGGCTGGTTTATAGATCAGTGCCACACACTAGATTTTGGGTGTATTTTGGTCTGTTAAAAGAAAGTCCCTCCCAAAATTTTAAAGAAAGAAAAACTTATATATGTACAAAAATAAGGGTTGATATGATGAAGGGATGGAATATGACTGTAAAGATGGAAATTATAAAAAATTTTAAAAAAGGATTTGATAAGTTGTTTGAAAAAAGAAAGAAGAGGATTAAAAAAAAAAGAAAGAAAGAAAAAAGGGAGAGAATGTGATCAGGCAGGGGAGTAGAAAAAAACCATACACTAGAGATTTAGAGTATATTTTGATCTGTTAGAAGAAACTATCTCAAGATTTTAAAGAGAGAACAACTTATATATATATGCCAAAAATACGGGTAACTACTATGAAGGGATAGAATATGACTTTAAAAATGAAAAATAAAAATTTTTTTTTTAAAAAAGGGATTGATAAGATGTTGGTTGAAAAAGGGAAAAAGAAAAATTCAAAAAAAAAGAAAAAAGAAAAAAGAAAAAAAGACAGTTAAAAAAAATAATTAACTTTGAAAGACTAAAGAATCATGGTAAAAAAGCCATGAATTCTATGTGCAGTATTCCCCTAGCGCTGGAGTTCTGCCGTTCTCATTGATCGGTAAACTTGGTCTTGGCTGGCTGTTCTCGCTGATCTTCTGGGGGAGGGGCCTGTTGCCGTGGTTCCCAAATGTCTTTGCCAGAGGCAAAATTGCCCCGCCCTTGCCGGTCCGGGCTAAGAAATCTGCTCGGGTTTGCTCTCCGGAGCTTTTGTTCCCTGCAAGCTTTCCCTACAGCTTTGGAGGCGGAGAGTGAAAATGGCGGCGTCCCAGTCTCCGCCCCGGCGGAGCCGAGAACTCGAGGTCCCGCTCCTCAGCGAGCCCCCAGAGAAAAGCAGTCAGTCACTCCCGTCTCCCCGGTCTCCGGCCACACTCCGCGCTCACCCGGCCTGTGACCGGGTCTTTCTATCTGGCACCCGACCCCGGGTGGAGTCTCCAAACCCAGCAGATCCCCGCGGTGCGCTCCCGCACCTCTCCTCCCGGGGGAAGAAGGTGAGTCTCCCCGGATCTGCCGCTTGTTGGGTCCCTGCTGGAGGAGCAGTGGCCCGACTGTGCCGCGGATCACGGTTTATAGCAACCCCGAGCTGAGAGCCCGCGCCTGGGCTCCATCTCTGCAGCCGGCTTCCCTGCTCCGATACCTGGGAGCTCTGCCGTACTCAGGCAGCCCCGGTCTTTCTGTGACCTCGAGGGTCCTGAGACCACACTGTCCCGAGGGTTCCACCCCCCACTTCGCCACCAGAGTGACGTCCCTCAGCAGAGCAGACTTCCAAAAGTTCCGACTTTGTGCTCCGCGGCTCTATCACTTGCCAGAAGCGGCCGACGGAGGCCCCTCCCCCGCCGTCTATCCTCCCGAATATCGCCTCGTATTCACTTCTCCGCACGTCCTACCTTCCAGAAAGTGGTCGCTTTTCTGTTCAGAGAGTTGTTGCTATTCTTTTCTTCGATCTCCTGTTGAGTTTGTAGGTGTTCAGAATGGTTTGATCCCTATCCAGCTGAATTCCTGAGAGGAGACGAAATCCAGGTCTCCTACTCCTCCGCCATCTTGCTCCACCCCTCTAGCTTTATATTAAGTCTTAAAGTCAAGTTATGTAAGTTCTCCAACTTTGTTCTTATTTTTGAACAATATTTTGGCTATTCTATGCACGTAAACTTCCGGGTACATTTTAGAATTCTCACAGAAATTATAGATGCTGATTCTAATGTTGGGAAAATAAAGGCCAGACTGAACCCAAGAGAAAGGAAGATATACAAGAAGTAAATGAAGAATGACAGATGCGGGCTACAGGTTATAAAATCATCATAAAGTGTTAGTCTTAAGCGGATCTTCGTTATAATTTAGTCATTGCACAAGACTGCTGGCTGGTTTTCATTTGGCCAGCACCTCTGTTTCTCCCTCCTCTCTGTCCTCAGTCCCCAGAGTTCCTTCTGGCTTGCACAACACTCTCTTCTTGGCCTCAGGAGTTTCCATGGGATGTTCCAAGAGTGACTTAGGCCTCACCTTACCATAAGATAGAAGAGAAAAGCCAGAGTTTCAAGGAAGAGATGGAAAAGCACAGCCCAAAGTACATTGTTCCTGCTCAGATTTGTATACAGACCTTTCCTTTCCAGACCAAACATTTCAACCCCTAGTCGGTTGTACCAGTTCATTCAACGAACATTTCCAAGCATCTACTTTGTGCTGGACACTCTGCCAGGCACGTGAGCTGTATCCATGGACACAACTCACAAAAATTACCTCTCCTTCTAGAGCTCATAATCTAATGGTGGAAAAAGAATACGAACAAGAAACACAATTCATAAGTAGAAAATTAAAGGCTGGTGGGTGCCCCGTTAAAAGTCCAGAACTGGCTAAGAAAATAGGGAATGGGGGAAGAAATGCTGCCATTTAAAGTCGATTGATCAGATACTCAAATGAATGTTTGGACATCAATGTCCATGACTGCACTATTCACAATAGTTGAAGGTAGAAGCAACCCAAATGTCCGTGAATGAATGGATGGATAAAGAAATTGTGGTATATTCATACGATGGAATATTATTCAACCACTAAAAGAAATGAAGTACTGATATATTCTTCAACATAGATGAACCTTGAATATACTCTGCTAAATGAAAGGAGCCAGACATAAAAGGTACTTATCGGATGATTCCATTTATATGGAATATTCAGAAGAGGCAGATCCAAAGAGGCAGAAAGCAGACTGGTGGTTGCTAGGGGCTGGAGAATGAAAGGAGGGGGGAGTAATTACTAATGGGAATGGGATTTTATTTGCAGTGATGAAAATGTTTGGGAACTAGACAGAGGTGGTAGATTCACAACATTGTGAGTATACTAAATGCTACTGAATTGTCACTTTCAACTGATTAATTTTGTTCTGTGAATTTAAGCTCAATAAGAAAAAAGTTACTCAGAAGTAAGAGAAAGGATAGAAAGAAGGAAGGAAGGAAGGAAGGAAGGAAGAAAAAGAAAGAGAAAAAGAAAAGGAGGGAGGGAAAAAAATAAAATTAAGTAGTCAGGGTAAGTCTTTCTGAGACGGTACCACAGGGATACTGACTTCGAGGAGGTGAGAGAATTAGCCTGGTGGGTAACTGGAAGAAGCTGTCCAGACAGAAGGAAGAGCAAGTGCACAGTAGAAACTGCCCTCGTGTGTTCAGGGTTGGAAAAGAGGAGTCAGGAGAGTGATGGATAGCCTCAGAGCTGCTGTAAGGGGGTTGGCTCTTCTTCTGGGTGAGGTGGGAAGACATTGGAGGCCTATATGATCTGACAGGTTTTAATAGAATTTCTGGAGCCTCTTTATTAGGAACGGTCTGAAGGGGGGGACTGGTGGAAGCAGGGATAACTATCATAAGCTATTGTTGCCATCAAGGCTAGAGGTGAGGGTGGCTAGGGAGAGGAAGGTGGCAGTGGAGGTGGGGAGAAGTGGTTGCAAGTAGGATGTGTTCGAAGGTGAAACCTATAGGATGTCCTGCAGGTCAGATGTGTGAGGAAAAGAAGAGGTAATCACACATGGCGAGCTCTGGCTTGAGCAACTGGAGGGATGGAGTTGTCATCACTGAGATTGAAGAAGACTATGGGAGAAGTTCCTTTTCTTAGGGGTGAGGCAGGGAAGGAGTGTTGAGATCTCCTAGAATTTGAAGTGTGGCAAAGAAGAATCAAAAGATAAGTACTCTGCCCAAGGTGACACAGTGGATGGTGTTGCCCCCCAGAGCCTTCCCCCCAGACCACCTACTACCACACAGGATCTGCCCCCCATCTGTTGCAGGCTCTAGAAACACCCCATCGGGAGAAATGGGAGGAAAGGGACATCCAGAATGCTCTCTAATGAAATGGGGAAAAGATTTCCCCTTTGCTTATTCTTGTGAAAATTCCTGAGTGAGACCCTGACCCACCTGGATTCATGTATGTGTAATATGACACAAATGTCCTCACTTTTAACGTGGCTTACAGTAAGACCAGACCATACATGGCCAGCTCTGGAATATGATACTTACATCTTGATTTAGTTATGATACCAGGCAAGACAAATGGAGAAGTCTTGCATGATATCTTGTAAGTTATGAAATATTTGAGTGCCACAGTCCAAATGCAAGTTGCTAGCTGTTACTCTGAAAATAAGGGCTTTTGGTTTTTGTTTATTTTTTGGCAGAAATGTCAGTGAGTTAGATTATAAATAGGGACATGCCAGATTTCAAAACTATAATCTAAAATCTGAAGAAAATTATGGCCAAACTCAAAAGTCAGATCAAAGTTATGGCCAAATTAAGTGAGATTAATTTTTTTAATTTTTCTTTTAAGATTTTATTTATTTATTTGACAGAGGGACATAGCGAGAGAGGGAATGCAAGCAGGGGGAGTGGGAGAGGGAGAGGCAGGCTTCCCCCGAGCAGGGAGCCCGATGTGGGACTCGATCCCAGGACCCTGGGATCATGACCTGAGCCGAAGGCAGACGCTTAATGACTGAGCCACCCAAGTGCTCCTAAGTGAGATTAATTTTTAAAATGAAGAGTAGTTCTGAGAAATCTTAAGAAGAAGGTATCTGCTAGAGAAACAAGCAGACACTGAAAGCTTTCTTCTTAACTTGACAGGAATCAAAATCTCTGTTGTATTTATTAGTTAGAAACCCTTGCCTTTCACATTTTGTCTAAGTTATTATGAACCATTATATGTTTATGTTGGATGGTGTCATAGTAGTGAGAAGCCAAAGTGGCTTATAAAAAAGAGGCTTTCGGGAAATTAGACTAGCTTATTTTGTTTAATAACCCAGCCCAGAATTATAAGAAAGAAAATTTGACTCTCTATTTTTTTCTCTTTTTTAGTTGATTTTCAAGGGGAAAAAAAAAGCTCATGGGTTTTATTTTAATCTGTAAAAGTTGAGTGGTATTGATAAGTACTTCAGTACTTTGAATGAAAGGACTTAATCGTTGAATGGATTACTGGATTATCTTACCATAATCATTAGATTTTACGAAATGTTTCTGCCAGGTTTCAGGATCATGTTAACATTCTAACTGAAGCCTGATTTTTAACTAAGAAATCTTATCTGAAACTAGGAAACCCATGGAAATGTGGTCTAGTCTCATGAAGAAATGCCTACATTTAATCAAGCTTTTTGAAAGATATTTTAGTGTGCAAAATAAAAGTTCATATTCAAGTATAAGAATGTTCAAGTTCATATTATTTTATTTAACAAAATGCTATCCAGAGTTTAACCATGCCATGGGCACTGTTCCCAGTTCACCTGCTCCTGATTCTGTGGTCTCATCATGAAACTCATATGATCTTGATAATAAGAGCTTGGACAACTAAATCGAGACTAGAGATAAGCAGACCCAATTCCTCAAATTGACACCAAACATGTCATGGTAAATCTCCTAGCCATGACAGGACTTTGTATTTCTTCCTCTCAGAGCACATGACTGATGTCCAAACTAAGACTGAATCCCCAAGCAGATGGGCATGCCTGCTCAAGAGCACTTCACCTTGCTCACCCAGTGGCAGTGTGACCTCATGATTAGGCATCTAGCCTTTGGAGCCAGCCTGCTTGGGTTCTATCTCTTAGCAGTATGTAACTCAGCCAAGTTGCTTAACTTTTCTGGGCCTCAGTGTCCTTATCTGTAAAACGGGCATTATGACAATAGTGCTTGCCTCCGTGGGTATTGTGACAGTGAAGGAGTTAATACATGTAAGTCACCTAGGACTGGATCTTGGCATGGAGTGAGTTCTAGATAAAGCTTCGCTATTATTACATTATTGCACGGGTCTGCAATTAGTCCCTGAATCCTTCGGAGATGTGGTAAGTTTTAAAAGTGAATTGAATTTACTCGTGATAGAGTCATTCCAGCTATGCATAGCTAAAATCTAACTTTGCAATTAACATTCATTTTACATGGGGTCTGAGAGTTGAAGGCTATGGTCTTCCTAACAGCCCCCTTGAGGTAGCCTTCTTACTCATAGTTTCCCTCTATGCTCCTGAACTCCTTAGAAAAACTGCCCTTTTCCATCCAAACTGATCTGAGTCCCTACAGGGACTTATATTGGAGGAGCTGACATGCTGGGGGAACCTGGTTTTGGACAAGACTGTGTCACATTCTGGACCATAAGCAGAGCCTTTACAAACCTCTGTAAAGTCTGGCTTACTTCTCATTGCTTGCCCCCTCATTCGTTTTTGGAACTCTTTGCACAAAAGCTGCCAAAGCTGGATGAGCTCGTTTAGCTAGTGTTTGCCAAATGAAATGTTGAGAGATATCTGGAAAGGCAGACTCAAGGCCCCAGGACTTCAAGATCACTGAGAACCCAATGAGTAATAATATAAGGGCAGTAAACAGCAAGCATTATTTAGCTAAAGAAACTGATGCTAAAATAAGGGGAGATTGGTTTGATTGCTTCATCTAGAGGGATTACTCAGTGTTGTCCTTATGTTTAAATATTTATGTACCAAGGTCAAGAATTCTCGGGACATGATGCACCAATATTTTTGAACAAGTCATGAATTATGACTAAAAATCAAGTTTCAGTGTGGGTGGAGTGATGAATTGCAGGATGCCTTTGAGTGTCTCCCCTTCAAAAGGAGAGAGTGCGTGCACCTGAGGAGACTTCAGGGGCAGAAATCACAAGAGTTGGAAACTATTCTTAGCTCAGCCATGGACTTGGAGTTCATTCCCTTCCATCCTTCAGTTTGGGTAAGCATCAATTACTTATCTAAAGTTTATAATAAAAACTTTTCCATACATATAATAAGAAAAGTACCAGTAATTGATGTTTAGAGGAAATGTGCTTTCTTGAAGTCTGTTTAGGGTTGTTGTGTCTATTGTTCTATTTGCTAGTTTCTGTATTAGCTCAATCCCTTCCCTGACTTTTTAAGAAAAAACCATCTAGTTAAATGATTCTCTTGGTGAAAGGAAAAAGAAAAACACGTAATATTTTTCACAGACCTCCGACTATTCTCAGAGAAACTCTGGTGAACCTTGGGGACAAGTGGAAGCGGGGACACATTTTTGAGGGTTTGGCGTTGTGTCTAGGGCAATTACTTAATGATTAACGCTCGACCCGTCACTTTCCTATATTTTGAGTTGTTCTGTGATGACTATGTGTGTGTACGCCTGCATGTGGGTCACACAGGCATGCAGGCAGCCCCCAGCCTGTGTGGCTCTCTGTGGTTTTACCTTGGCATTTATAACATTGTATTTTCCAGGGTCTGTTGAATTTTATAGCTTTAATTTGTTTCAAAAATAGAAACTAGTTTTCTTTCCTCCTAATTCAGCTTCTTCCAGTACATTCTCATGATACTATGAAATAGGGTGACTATTGTAAGCCCTACATGGCCCAAAGTTTCAGTAGGAATAAATGCAATGTTTCATGTCTGAAATCCTGCTGTTATACATATTTATACCTAATAAATACCTGTTGATTGATTAGTTCTCCTGCAGGGGTATTGAATAAGTAAAAATCATGACAATAAATATTTTGCTTGTGATTTTGTATGATTTATGTTTCAGTAGAGACTTTGAAACTCTATCCTGCTGTAAACCATCAACCTCCTAGGGGAGACCTTCACCATCATATGTCACGGATTCACCTTGAATAATCTCAACAATCAATCACCAACACTTGCTCTGGATTGATAAGCTGAGAATGAGACTTTGGGTCTTGGCACTTTTAACAATTCTCGTACATTCCACAGCAGCTAAGTTTAGTAAGTACTGCTTTTCAACTAAAATTGTAAAATTTTAAAATTAAGTAATTCCAAAAACACTTGACTTTTTTTTTTTTAAAGATTTTATTTTTTATTTGAGAGAGAGAGGCAGCATGAGCTGTGGGGAATGGCAGAGGGAGAGGGAGAAGCAGACTCTCAGCTGAGCAGGGAGCCCAACGCAGGGCTCGATCCCAGGACCCCGAGATCATGACCTGAGCCAAAGGCAGAGGCTTAATATAACCAACTAAGCCACCCAGGCGCCCCATCATTTGCCCTGTTTTAAACTGCTTGCTTCTGGTTGTTCCTGGAAAATTCATTTATGCTCTGCAGTCATTCTTTATCATTAATCTGTCAGGACAGATTCTTCACAACAAATATATCATAATTTTAGTTTTACCTATTTAAATACATCAAAATTTAACCTGCTGCCTGCACATAGAAGAGAGAGAGATGTGGCTGCTTTCTCACTAAAGCAATGTCGGAGGGTTAGCTCCAAGTTGATGCACTAATCTGTGGTACCCAGTAGAACATTTCATAGAAGATCTTCATCATTTACTATTCTTTCTCAATGAAAGTGTCACAAAAATGGTCCTTTCTATATTTAATCCTAGAAGGATAGAATATAAGAATTATAATGTTGTTCTATGATCATTTCAGGATCCCATTTATGCTTTGTTTGTTTGTTTGTTTTTTGTATCTGCAGGCAAATCATCCTGGGGCCTGGAAAATGAGGCTTTAATTGTGAGATGTCCTAGGCAAGGAAAGTCTCGATACCCTGTGGATTGGTATTACTCAAAAACCAACAAAAGTATAACCACCCAGAAAAGAAATCGTGTATTGGCCTCGGGGGAACGTCTGAAGTTTCTCCCTTCCAAAGTCAATGATTCTGGAATTTATAGTTGCATTATCAGAAGGTATTAACCAGGCAGCCACCATAATCTTTGGCTTGTTCCCTTTTCTTTGATAATTGATGGTGTGAGCTGTCCTTCCTTTCCTTTCCTTTCTAGACCTTTGTGGGACAGCTGAATTTATAAAATGGTTTGAATAGAAGAGTACTTCTAGGAACACCAACAGGTTGGGGTTGCATGATTATGAACTACTTAGAGGTAGAATGGCAAGAATTAATTTGTAGTCCAATTAGAAAAAGACCTAGATTTCCTAGTGACCAAGAGAACTGAGAACAATCACTCACTTTGGCTGGAAGTAAGAACAAACCAGCAAAAAGACCCAGTAATCTAGATGTTGGGCATCAAGGAGGCCTGTAGTGGGTGCAAAAGGGCTCTCACCAGTGCCTTAAACCTGAGAGGTAAGCTGAAGAGGGTTGTATAAGATTGTGTGCCTGCAAATTACTTACCCTAAATGTTTTGATCTTGTCCCTGTATTTGGTACATACAATATGTCAGATGAACTACATCAAAATGCAGGATGTGTATAGTTAGGTGCCTAGGTTCTGAGGTCAGACCAGTTTTAGTTTCAAATTCATGTTCTGTCACTAGTTGGCTGTGTGATGCCAACAAGTGACTTCTCTGTCCCTCTCTGTCCTTATCTGTAAAATACATATGATAATATAGCCTACTTCAAAGCATCCTTATGAGAATAAAATAATGAAATGTTAGCACCATGAATGGTACATAGAAAGCTTTCAATAAATACCACTTATCTTTGTAATATCCTTGGCATGAAAAGGAGATCTAGTGTATAAAGAAATGGCGAGGGAGTCATTTTCAGGGCTACCACAGGGGTTATGTTTTATCTCAAATGCAACACAAAAAGTATTTAAAACTCTAGATTTTTATAGATGTTTTTAAATAAGAAAACAGCCCCTGTACATCAGTTGTTTGAAGAAAAAAAAAAGGAATATTAAGTAAAAGCTTAGAATTGGATGAAGTCATTTCATTTCATAATCCTGAGTAACTTTTTAAATCGTTTGACTTATTTTAATAGTCCTACCTTCAATAAGATTGGATATGTAAACGTCACCATATATAAAAAACAACCAGAATGCAATATTCCAGATCATCTGATATATTCAACAACATGTGGATCAGAAAAAAATTCCAAAATATATTGTCCTACAATTGACCTCTACAATTGGACAGCACCTGTTGAGTGGTTTAAGGTAAAAGGACATTTGGGGGAAATGGATGAAAATTACACAAAACAGGTGCAAGTAAAGAGTCACTGAAAATGGAATGGAATTTTTCATTGCAGAATTGTAAAGCTCTTCACGGGCCAAGGTATCACATACACAAGACCTTTGTGCTGATTGACAATGCAACTAGCAAGGACGCAGGTTATTATACGTGCAAATTTATGCACAATGAAAATGGACTCAATTACAGCGTGACGGCAACCAGATCATTCGTCATGAAAGGTAAGCTATTGAATTTAACAAAATACAATATTTGAAAAAAAAATAATGTGGGAGGAATTGTGCCCTTCTTGTTGATTTTCCTAGACTGCAGACCCCCTTATCTGCAGGGGATATATTCCCAAACTCCCAGTGGATGCCTGAAATAGGGGATAGTACTGACATTATATATACTATGTTTTTTCCTACCCATACATACCTATGATAAGGTTTAATTGATAAATTGGACACGGTAAGAGATTAGGAACAATAACTAATTATAAAACAGAATGATTACAACAAAATACTGTAATAAAAGTTACCATAGATCTTAGCAAACTCAGCATATGATGTTTTTGTCTTTCCTTATTAAGTCAAGAGCTTTTACCTTTTCACCTCAAGGAAGTGCTCAATGGCCTCTCTCTGGCTTTTCTGCATTGCCTGCATCATTACTCTTGTGCTTTTGGGGCACTATTAAGTAAAATAGTGTTACCTGAACACAAGCAGCGGGATACCGTGACAGTCTGCTCATAACCAAGATAGCTATTAAGTGGCTAAAGGGCATGTGGCAGATAGAGTATGGATCTGCTGGACAAAGGGACGATTCATTTCCTGGATGGGACAGAGTGGGGCACTGTGAAATTTTATCATGATACTCAGAACAGTGAGCAATTCAAAATTTATGAGTTGTTTATTTCTGGAATTTTCAATGTAATCTTTTCAGACTGAGGTTGACCGTAGGTAACTGAAACCCGGAAAAGTAAAACCGGGGATCAGGGGCACGACTATACTTCATGGTCCTCCCTGAGATGTCCTCCAGCTTCATCTCATCTTGCACATTCTCTACAACAGAGCAAAGAGCTTTTTTAAATGTGCTATCAAGATCTCAGGAATTTTAGAGGGAGTTTACACTACTAATCTAAAGCCAAATCTGTTCTCTCCTCTATGACTTAAACTTTTCAAAGATGGCATGATCTGAATCCTAACTTAATAAACTTTTTTTTGGATGGCAACATAAGTATTCGCCGAGCCAGATTAACTTTCCTTCTCCCAATTTGTTGTCAGAAGTTCTGTAAGTAGAAAAAAATCTATTTAATCTCTAATATAACTAACTGGATTAGAAATTTAGTGAGAAGTTCTATAAAGGGATAGATAGATATTGTTGGGTGGTTTTTAATTGTCAACCCAAAGTTATCAGGAGGCAATAAGTAAGCAAGACTGTTTATTTGGGATCAAATAATTGCAATTTGGGGTACACAGATTTGGGTAGCAACCCAACTAGTGTCCCACTAGGGAGCAAAGTCGGGGGATTTTAAAGCAAAGAGGGAATGCATGTAGACATCGTTTACAAATAATTCTAATGGGTATTAGCAGTAGAAAGCTAACCTTCATTTAATATAATTGGTGACTAAGGCTATCACAAGCAAGTCTCTTATTGTACCAAGTTGCAGATGTTTGGGCTCATTCTTGAAATATTTATAGTCTCACTAGTTCAAAAGTTCATGGTTCTACCAGTGAGGACATGGGGCCCATCTCCTTAATGGCCTCCTGGCTCCATTTCAAAACCTCTTGACGTAAGTGACACCATTCCATTTCACCTTTCACACAATCCTGGCTTGCAATACCTTCTACATTATCAATGACCTCAAGTAGATAATTTGATTCTAAAGAGTGTTTTTCAAATGTTAAAGTCTATAAAACCTATTGGTGGTGAAATACCTCACCACCAAGGGTATCAAATCTATAAGGAGTCAGGGTTTCCTTAGCATCACACTATTCTGAAATAAATGAGAATCAAGGAGTGTAGAAATGCAGCAGTCCTCCAGAAAACCCCCTTCACTGTCTCTAGGCATCAGTGCCACAGAATTTCCACAATGGTGAAACTCTGTGAGCGGAAGTGTGGACCTATATATTTATCATGGTCATAGGGCTTTTTTTTTTCATTCAACAAGCATTTGTTAAGTACCTTATATATGCTGTTGTTTCATGGGACTGTTGAAATCTTCCTTCCTGTAGTGCTGTGCTTATTCTGTAGAACTGTGGTTTTCTAGCAATTGCCAGGTCATGTAATTTATTTAATGTGTTGGATTAACATTTGTTTTAATGATATAAAAGAGAATAGGAAATATGAAAGAGTATCATAGGTAGTAAGGGAAAGTATTACTTGAATGTTTTCTTTTTCGTTTGTGTGTATGTGTGTGTGTGTGCATGTATTTGTTGCTGTGTGTCATTGTCAGAAAAATTTGAGAAACATTGCCATGAAATAGGATAGAAATATGAAAACACAAGCTTTATAATGATCACCATCCAATGCTATCTTAATATTTATATTCTCTTTGTCTTTGATTTAAGAGGAGGAAAGCTTTTCTTGGTTTCCAGTAATTATAGCCCCTCCGCAAAATGAAACAAAAGAAGTGGAAATCGGTAAGAAAACTTTAAGAATGCTATACATATTACCTGGAGAATCCTTCCATATGACTCTTGATCTGAATTCCCCAAGCATGGGTCAGGCAGTTAACACGATGGATCTTGGGGATTAAATGAAATGTGATGTGTGGAAATATTCACCTGGGCACTTGCTAATATTAGGAATACCCAGCACTTACATTTGTATTGTACTTGTAACTCATGGTGCTTTCACACGTACATTTTACTTCATTCTTACTTCTCTCCAGGAGGTAGACATTGTTCCCAATTTATGCTTGTGGATACTTAGGCTCAGGTAGGATCAATGACATGCTCAGGGGTGTGACTAATCTATGATAGAAGGATAACCCAGGCTTTCCGACTCTGCTCATCTCTGTGTTCTCTGGTTCCCCACCAGAAATGAGATACAGCTCAAAGTTCTTGGCCTATAAGATAAGTCCCTTCACGAACTGGTTCTCACTACATCCTGGCTCATCCGCAGCTGTTAACCCCACCTGCCCCGTGTCCCCACCACGCTGACCCCGTCACAGTTGTCACACTCATTAAGGCAGCATTTCCACATTCTTTCTTGCTTTTGTCCATGTTGTTCCTCCTTCTCATCTCTCAACAGTGAGCTCAAATACCACTCCCCAATGCCACCCTCCTTGCCTGCCATGAGAACCTCCATCCGATCAGGTCCAAGGAAACCATTTTCGCGTATGGCATGGCAGTCCTGCTCCCTAGAATGACTTCTCCCTCTGTATTCCCAAGTCAGTTTTTCTATAGAAGACTAGAATACCTTGTATTTTAATCATTTGAGTGTGCTGTTGTCACCTTCTGAGACACTCTGCATTCCTCACCCCTCTGCATACTTCTGGACCCAGGAACCAAGGGCTCAGTAAGGGATGGCTAAATGCATGTCCCCAGGCATGAGGGCAGCCCCCATGCTTTCAGCTCAGGGCGGAGGAAGCCTCAAGTAAAAGGAGTTGTAATAATGGAGAGTGCTCTTGAACGATTCAATACTGGGATTGTAGCTGGGTCCAGCAAAACACAGTTTTACCAACCAAGGAGCTTCCAGAAAGATGAAGAGAATTCAGTAAAAGGAGAAAGATGTGGAAGAAAGAAGTTACAAAGAAATTCCAATTTAGATTAAAAAGAAGCCCTACCTTATAATCTGGGATTGATGAAGCCAGAGTTATTTACCTCCTTAGTTTACGCAGCAGATGAGAGGCAAGTGGGAGCAGAGCTTCCTCCAAACTGAACGAAGGGGGTGGAGGCAAGGTGAGGGCCTGGGACAGAGAGGGAGGTGCTAACGATAAGGGAGGGGAATGGAATCAGTTCCCGGCACACACCAGATGTTCAATGATTTTTTTCACATTGAACGCACTACTATTGGCAGAACTGAATTTTACCAGTGAATTTCTTCACTTCTCACCTAGGAAAACCAGCAAACATACTCTGCTCTGCTTGTTTTGGGAAAGGCTCTCGGTTCATGGCTGGTGTCCGGTGGAAGGTGAACGGAACCATAGTTCAGAACTTTGGTGAAGCAAGAATTCAAGAGGAACAGGAGAAAAGTCAAAGGTATTTTTTTTAATTTTTTTTTATTTATTTGAGAGAGAGAATGAGAGAGAGAAAGAGAGAGCACATGAGAGGGGGGAAGGTCAGAGGGAGAAGCAGACTCCCCATTGAGCAGGGAGCCTGATGTGGGACTCGATCCTGGGACTCCAGGATCATGACCTGAGCCGAAGGCAGTCGTTTAACCAACTGAGCCACCCAGGTGCCCCCTTTTATTTATTTATTTATTTATTTATTTATTTGAGAGAGAGAATGAGAGAGAGAGAGAGCACATGAGAGGGGGGAAGGTCAGAGGGAGAAGCAGACTCCCCGCTGAGCAGCAAAGGTATTTTTATATTGAGGTTAAAACATCCCCTTTTCCTCCCACACAATTCGCAACAGCAAAGTAAGCATTGAAAGTAACATGTCCCCTTTTTAATTTTAGCAGTGAGCTGACTTGTCAGAACACCATTTTAAGAATAGATGATGTGAGAGAGGAGGATTTATCCCTGAAGTATGAATGTCTGGCTCAGAGTTTGCATGGTTCGATACGGCACACCATAAGACTAAAGAGGAGAAGTCCAAGTAAGGAGTGTTCCTGAGACTTTGGTCACCCGAGGTAGCTGCATGAACTGTAAGCTGAAATCATTTTCTTAGAGAACAATGTGTTGGAGTGTGGCTCTCAAGACAATGGAAGTGGCCCATCTCGTAAAATGTGCTTCTCCTCTTAAGAACACTGACCATTTGTAGTATGGTTTCCCTAGTTGCTTCTCTACAGCTTTACTTTCCCCTTCTTCCTCCCCTCACTCTTCTCCCTTCTCCCACCCCTTCTCCTCTCCTGGCTTCACAGTATCCCATTATACATAGAAACCATCATTTATTTCACCAAATACATTGTTTGGCTACATGTCTTTCTTTTTCTGTCTTTTTAAAGATTCAATGTATTTAAACTAAAAAAAGAAAACACAACCTGTTCACCCACTTCTCCCACCCCCACCCCTATCTCTGGTAACTACCAATCTAAATGTAGGTAAAACTCATGGGAAGTCTGGTAGTTCAGCTCATTTCTTTACTATATCTGTTATTCAACATGCAATTCAGGTATCACCTTTTGTGAGGAGACTTCCTTGGCCACCAGTTTGGAGTCTATATTCCTTCCCGGTGTTCCTGTAGGGCCCTGTCTCTATCTCTACACTCATCACACTTAAAAAATCTGAGAGTCTGCTGAACGTGACTCTAAGCTCCATGAGGGCATGGACGGCGTCTCATCCACCTTCGTGGCCTCCGTCTGTAGTGCAGTGCCTGGTACCTAGCCTGCACTCAATAACAATTTGTTGAATGAATAAATGAACGCATACCAAAGTTATCAAGGAAAATGATTTTTGTACATTTCCATTGCTCTAGCTATAAGGCCTAATTATTCAACAAAGCAACAGTTTACATTTATGTTTGTTAGGGTGGATAACCTTCCCAGTAACTTGGAAAGGCCAAATTGGTTAGTTTTATCTGAATCTAGCATGCCTTTAATGACTTCATTATAATTTGATGCAATAAAATATAATTATAACAAAAATAGGAAACTGACTACTCTTCAGTAGATCACGTTCAGACACTATATATCATCTTTTAAAATGTAACATTCTCTTTCACAAATAATCAGCAGCATACGGAAGCAAGGTGGAGAGAATGATCTGTCTTGGGTACAGGTAACAAGAAGACACATTGTAAAGAATCTGAAACAGCAATAAGACCATCTAAGAGTCATTGTGCTTTTTTAAAAAAGATTTTATTTATTTATTTGAGAGAGAGAGTGAGTGAGTGAGAGAGTGAGAGAGAGAGCACGAGTGGGGGAAGGGGCAGAGAGAGAGGGAGAAACAGACTCCCCTGCTAAGCAGGGAGCCCGACACGGGGCTTGATGCAGGGGCTTGACCCCAGGGCCCTTGGCTCAACTCCAGGACCCTGGGATCATGACCTGAGCCGAAGGCAGATGCTTAACTGACTGAGCCACCTGGGCGCCCCAAAGTCATTGTGCTTTTAATCATCACCTTACCCAGACATCACTAACCAGTGTCAGTGATGACATACTCCTCCTCGGGGGGGGAAGACTGCTTCTTCCTCCCACTCCCTTGGTATGTCATTGCATGCAATGATGTCAACAAAAATAGTTTTACAACCATTTCCTTCCTGAGCACCTGTCAACTTCCTCCCCCGTTTGCATTTCCAGGCAAAGACATCTTGTTTGTTAGGTGAAGCACTGAATCTAGTATAAATGGGTGGGGAGAAAAATATGGTATTTTTACACTTGTCACTCCATGCACAACTACGTGGAAATTATTTAATGTGTTTGTCACGTAGCCAAAGGGAGAGTTAAGCCCTCAGTTTATACCCCTAAGTGGGATATAGCCCAGATTGATTTGGATAAACACACAGAGGTACAATGTGATGAAAAAAAAATTGGGAGTGATAGATAAGCAGACCACCAATTTGATGTGTTCATGTTAAGTCTCTGCCTGAGGTGGTGCTTGGAATTTTTCCTTTAATTTAGACTTAAACCACTGATTTATAAGTTTTTATCAAACAAACAGAATCATGACATTGAGTGCTATCGAGTTCCATGGGTTGCCAGGTTTCTACCAGTAATAACGGAGTCGCCCCAGGACATATGGACCACATCATAATGTAATATCACGGCAGTCTGGTGGTGGTAGCTGGCACAGTGGATCCCCAAGGAGAGTGGAAGCTGTGCCCCGCCCCTCGCCTCCCGCCCCCCGTGCCAGAGCTGCCATTGCCTCGATGTCCCCATGCCTTGCTTACGTTGTCACTTTATGAATGTTCTCTGATGACCTGTGTATTGGAATTGTTTTCATGTTACATGTACTTCGTGACTTTTTTCCTTCTAGTTTATTTGTATGTGCTACCCTTCCCCTGGTTTTCTTCAAATAACATGGTTACACTCTGTTTTGACAACTGTGTACATTAAACAAAAACTATTGCTACAGCAGTTTAATTGTCACAGTGAATTCCTTTATTTCTCATCACAAAATAAATTACATTATCTCGAATTTCAACAACAAGAACTTTAAAAGCTTATGTTCCCATGATTAAATAAATATTTGACACTCATAATAACAGTAGTACACATTTATTCATTGTTTCCTTTGGACCTGTCTAAATATTTTCCATTTCATTTCTTATTTATTTGATCAATATTCCATGAGGAAGAGACTGTTACTATCATCCAGTTTTGCAGATGAGGAAACTGAAGCAAGAGGAGGTTGAAGAACTTACCAAATTAGAGTTAGAGCCAGGACTCAAACTTAGGCAGTGTTTTCCTGTTTATAAACACTTTCAGAAAGTATTTAATGTTTAGTTACATTAGTTACAATAACATACAGAGTTATTTATACAGATATAAAGTCATGAACAGAAAGATATTGAACTTCAACTTTCTTTACTGTCTTGGATTAACTTCTTTCCTCCCAGTGGAGGCAGCCAGCCATATGTGCAGTTACTTCACCAGAAATGTGGGTTCCAGAGGGTATCCAGATAGGACTTTTATTTTATTTTTTTTAAAGATTTTATTTATTTACTTGACAGAGAGAGCGAGAGAGCACAAGCAGGGGGAACAGTAGAGGGAGAGGGAGAAGCAGGCCTCCCGTGGAGCAGGGAGCCCGACGCAGGCCTCGATCCCAGGACCCTGGGATCATGACCTGAGCCAAAGGCAGACGCTTAACCACCTGAACAACCCAGGTGCCCCCAGATAAGACTTTTAGAGAGAGTGACCTGGAGGCAAATCCTGTTGAAATGCTTTCCTTAGGGAGTATTTATCATTTAAATTGATGACAGTGCAGATAGTAAGCTCTCTGCCAATTTCCAGTAACAGGCCTCCTCCATCGCCCCCTGGTTTTGAATCTCTTCACCTTGGCCATTCTTGATTCACAGGGCTAGATACTCAGGATGCTGATGAGCTATGGGAGGAATCTGTGAATATGGATGAATGATTTTCTATGGAAAGACTGGGACCCCCTTGCTTTGAGACTTCAGACAAAAAATGCAGGGAGAACGCTATAAGAGACAAATCTCCTTTGAGATTCTCGTCATGGTCATCTTTAAGTGGAACTACTTGTAAGAGGATAGTTAATTCTAAAGAGAGAAGTACACTTAAGACAGCCAAAAATACCATTAATGAGTACAACTCTTGTATTCAATTTGTACATATCCGTTACAAGTCCTTGAAATCGGGAACCATCTCGTGTATGCACTTTGCGCAACAGTGAGTACGGGACACAGTTCAGTGATGAGAAGAGGGGTGTGTTTAGAACCTAGAACCCCAGTAATCTGACTTCTCCATCAATTATGCTTTAGAGACTTACACGGCCCCTGTCTCTTCCCTGCTTTCCAATGCAGTAAGACCCCAAGACCTTTTGATTTGTTCTCCTTAATGCCCCAACACCAGGTGTATCCGTTCCTTTCTCATTATTACATGAGTTTGAACCCTCCTTATCTTTCACCACAAGTATTGCAGAAACTTCCCGTCCATTTTCCTCTAAGTAATTATGGTCTCTTCTCACAGAGACAAATATTCCCCTACCTTCAAATTAATCTTGCTTGTCAACCCCTTTCATTGTTAACACCCCACTCAACACTTCTCAGTGGCTCCCATAACCTTCCCGAATAAAGGGAAAATGCCTTAACGGGAGCCTCAAGTCTGGTCAGAACCTAACCCTGACCCACATTTCTTATTGTGTCTTCCACTAATTCCACACACTAGATTACTCTAGTTCCTCAGAGAACACACCACATCTCTGCCCTCGGGCTCACAGCAGCCCCTCTTGCCAGGAGTACATTTTCCTTGTTTTGCGGTTCTATAATACTTCCCTCCTCCTGCAGGAAGGCTCCACTGCCCAGCCTGGCATGGAGGGAGCACTCCTAAAAGCCTCTGCCAGCTCAAATTACATGTTTACCTCCTATCTTAGTGAAGTTTACATTTGCCTCGACACCTTTTATGCTTTGAGAATCCCCTACAATGCCTAGCCTGCTGCCTTACCCAGAGTAGGCGCTCAACAAATGTTCAATTAGTGATTCTCAAAGCAGCCATGAAAATCCCAGGTAGGCATCTCTTGTATGAGTCTCTTGTACTCCCAGTGGAGGTCGGCAGACATGCATTTGTTTATTTTACCTTGTTCTAGTAATAATAGTGATCATTTTTGTCTTCCCCTTATCTTTTGAATAGATGACCAGCAAAGCATCTACTACATACTGGCGGGATTTAGCACCTTGTTAATGCTAATCAATGTCATGGTGATAACGCTGAAAGTGTTCTGGATTGAGGTTATTCTGCTCTGGAGAGAGATAGCTAGACCTTACAAAACTAGGAATGGTAAGTGGCAAGTTTCACCTTTTTCTTCAAAAGAAAAGGATCCATAATGGCTGTTGGTTACTTGTCTGTTGATCTCTTAATAGCTATGCTACTAAACCCAGATTTTGCTTGCTAACATATTGTTGGCAGATCTTTTTGTTTTTCAGTCCACTTTGAGGCCGTTCTCTAGCCTTTTTTGTTGCTCCTTATGGTTCTGAGATTCATCTCAACAGCTCAAATTTCTTCCCCAATAGGCTTGCTGTTCCTACTAAATCAAGAACAGAATCAGCCCAAGCCCAGAAAAGTTTAAACATTTTGGAAAATGTGTATTGGTAAAAATTTATGGAATTCAAAACATTAACAAAAGTGTTCCTGCTTTCCAGATGTGAACAGCTTAGAAAGGGCCATCAGAATGCAGGTGTATTTTACCAGAAAGCCCACTCCATAAAGAGTCCTACCTATGTACATGAGTATACACATGAAAGAATACATTTATGCCTGCTAAATCAGACAACATTCTTTCCTTTGGAAGCAGATATACTTTACATTTTCCATATGGTCCAATCAACTAGGGCTAATTATTTGATTCTCCTTTCGCATTTTCACTTCCTAGGTTAGGGGAAAACAATAGCTAAAATTGAGATCTACTCCAAACAACAGAAGACTCCTTATCCATGACAATAAATATTTACCAATAAATTGTAAATTAAATTTGACAATATGGTCTGTGCTAAACTGGACTGGCTCTTGCCTATTCTCAACCATTCAGTCTGAGGCAGTAAAGGGGGGAAATTTGGGATTAAGATTGATTTTATGATAATATTTGGTAGTGGTAGATTGTTGTCACCATCTCTGGATTTTAGAATATTTTGGGAGATAGGATACATGCACCAACAACAATAAAATTCAGTGAAGAATGTCTAGGAAGAGTCAAATGGGAATTTTCAGAGCCAAGTAATAAAGTTGTACTTCTTGACCTCATTTTCAGATGGAAAGATCTATGATGCTTATGTCGTCTATCCACGGAACTATAAAAATAGTCCCAAGAGGGCCAATGCCGTGGGGCACTTTGTTCACCAGATTCTGCCTGATGTTCTTGAAAATAAATGTGGCTATAACTTATGCATTTATGGGAGAGATCTGCTACCTGGAGAAGGTAAAGCCATCAACATACATTAAGGACAGAAATTCACATTTATCAGAAGGCCAAGAGATAGGTGCTCTTATCCCTATGTTGGGGATAGGACAATCATTATTCCAGGTCTTAAGACCAGAGTTTTTAAATATTTCTCCAGAAGAAGGAGATATTTATTCTTGTTCCTCTTGCTCCCATGGCCAACCTGATCATGAGGTCTTCACAAGAGTATCAGTGATGTGAAGACACAGCTAGGTGGATTGAGCAAGGCACTGCCCTATTTGACCTCCCATGTCCACCACTAGGATAACTGACATATATCTTAATTCTCTCTAGATGAGCCAAAAGAAGACTCAAAAAACAAAGAATTTTGTTCTAATATCCAGAGGCATTGGCTAAAATATTTGCAAGGATTCAGAGAGTCTTTATGATTTTCCTTGTATTGGAGAAACATTGCAAATGTATATTCTCACAACAACCACTAGAGCTGTCTTCTGTTTCTTAGTATTCCTAGTCGATTTCATGTACCTTTGACAGTTTGTCACAATTCTGGCCTCTCAGTAGCTGTTCTCCTCCTCCCTCTATATTTATGTCAAGTACCCATGAGCTGTCCTTATAGCTCTTCTCGAATTCCTCAGAGAGCAGGAAGTGTTTGGAATGTGAGTGAAGCAGGATCATCATGAGGGTAAGTCCACTAAAGTTAATGCTTAGTAGACTGTGAATTTAAACTGGCATTTCCACTGCAAAGAGGGATTCAAGCATCTATAGATTTAAAGGAACACACAGCAGGTGAATCTGGTTTGTCCTGGAATATTTGGGCAATGTTAATCATCCCACAATGGTAGGGGAGACTTGTAAAATGAACAATTCAGGAAAATGGAATCCAAGTTTTCTCTAGAGGCTTTCTTTCTCCTCCAGGTCTCCCTCCGGCTACTCATTCCAGGAGAGAGAAATGAGTAGCAGTGCTCAAATGCTCTTTTCATGTTACACAACTGCTCAGGAAGCTGGAGGGACCCCAGCTGTTTGCGATGTTACACCACCTGCCACATCTGGCTGCAAACTCTTCATCACTTTTGTCTCAGATCCATCGCCCTCATTTCTAGTTCTACCTCCCTCCAGCCCAACGTGAATGCCAGCTCGCTGAGGCCCAAGCTTGCGTGGCTTGCATTGTGCTGTTTTTCACTGGGGAACGTTCCCACGTCCCCTCCCTCAAGGATGTCCTCTGACCTTACTTTAACCAAAGTAAGATCAGATCTAACAAAACAACATCCAACTTCATTCGTCCCTTCGGAAGAGTTCATGACTGACTGCATCAGTGTATTTCTTCCCATGATAGTTACCTTCCGGAAGTTTGCTCCTTCAAATCCACTCTGCGCCCCGCTCCATCCAGTGGCCCTGTGGGGCTGGTCATTATGGAATCCATCACGCCCCTGCTGGGTTTGGCTGATGGAAGCACTGGCAGGAGTTCAGAGGCAGACATCCCGTGAGGTTGCCAGGGTAGCTGGGCTCTTCTTTCCTGGGACACGGGCTTCTTTAGCTGCCTTTATATTCATTAGCTTCCATAACTGTTTCCTCCCCTTCACACCTGGAGGAGGGTAATGCCTCCCTATTATTTCCCCTGCTGGGGTCCTG
Source organism: Phoca vitulina (assembly GCF_004348235.1). Classification (NCBI taxonomy): domain Eukaryota; kingdom Metazoa; phylum Chordata; class Mammalia; order Carnivora; family Phocidae; genus Phoca; species Phoca vitulina. Next base: position 39,720,414 of record NW_022589725.1, read on the forward strand.
AGGCACCTCTCACTGATTTCCCTTGGCTCTGCCCACATCTTTTATAAATTGTCCTTTCATTAACCTCTCTTAAGTCAGTCCTTTTGAGTGTGTCAAGTTTTCTGTTAGGATCCTGAGGTCTCTACCTGGCACTATTCGACATTTATTTCCCTAGTTCACACTACAAGGTTTGGCAGTCTTTCAGCTGCCACCCTCTGAGATTATCTGGAGTGGTTTCATTCATGGTTGCGTTTCTTTGTTGTCTCTGTTCCCTCCTTGCTGTGAGAGCTGAATATTTTACACATTCTTTCTAAGTCTGCCCAGAAGTTACCTGCCATCACTATGGAGTTGATGCTATATAAACTCTAACTTGATAAGGGGATCTGGTCTTCCTTAAGATTTTTCTAGTCTGGATCAAATCAGCTTCTCAAATAGAGATATTGGGGAATGACATGACTCCAGGACACCCTTAGAGACTTTAATCAGTTCAGAGGAGCAAGGGTTCCTAAGAATGAAAGTACTAAGCCCTTGTAAAACACATAAGCTAATATTCTAAGAAGATAATATGTAGCTAATGAACTTGAATTCTAATTCTCCCACTAAATATCTCTACGTAGCTGCCATTTAACTCCAAGGACTCTGTTTTAGTTAGGACTGATCTACCTGGGAAGGAAGAGGGGCTTGGGACTGATGTGCTCACAGCAAGAGGGGTAAGTCGAACATAACAGGTTGTCCATCCAAGCCCATTCCCCCTTTCCTGAATAAAGAACTGATCAGTGTCAGAATGTCCTCCCAGACTGAAACCATAATGTTTTGTTTTGTTTTTTAAGTTCAGAACATTTATGATCAAAGCATTAGACTTAAAAATGCAGCAACAGGAAATGTGATCCTTGTCTTTTATTTCCAGATGCAGCCACTGCAGTGGAAAGCAACATACGAAAGAGTCGGCGGCAGATTTTTATCCTGACTCCTGAGATGGTGCAAAGCAGGGAGTTTGGCTACGAGCAGGAGATCGCCTTGCACAGCGCCCTCATCCAGAATGACTCCAAGGTGATTCTTATAGAATTGGAGGCTCTGAGCAAGCCCGGTGGACTGCAGTTTGGGGAGCTTCAAGATTCCCTCAAGCATCTCGTGGAAGTGCAAGGTACCATCAAGTGGAGGGAAGACCACATGGCCAACAAACAGTCCCTGAATTCCAAATTCTGGAAGCACGTGAGGTACCACATGCCTGTGCCATACAAACCGCCAGGGAAGACAACCAGTTTGGCTTCCCTGAGTGCCCAAGGGCAGTAAGGTTTGCTTTGATGTGTTGATAATGCACCCGATTTCCATTGACCTGAACTCTTCCTCTCTGAATGAAGCCACTGGACAGGACACCGGAGCAGAGCCATGAGGAGTGGGGATGTCGAGTGTGCAGGCCTCCAGTTTCATCTAGCAACTTTACTTCCATTTTCCTGATTCTGGGGGGATGCAAAATGTCCAGAAATTTTTATCCTCCATCCCCCTCTCTTCACCCCACTTTTCCTTCCTTTTCTCCTTTTGCTGGTTTTTCTCCATGTGGCCTAGGATCTTTTCATTATGCTTTTTTCCTCTTTCTCTCTCTTTCCTGTTCTCCTGCTCTTGATCCCTTGTCAATATTCTACATGTGGAACTTTGGAACTTCAAACTGGAAGTGTTAGAGCTAAATTTTCATGTAACCTTGAAGAACACTCAGATTCCCACAAGCAGAATATTAGCAGTGCATCTCGTTCCCAACAGACCAGAATTTATTACATTTTATTTGACTGGATGCTAGGTTTTATCATCCCAATGTTGTTGATGTTATTGGAGGGACTTACCCGGTTACCATTATAATCAAGTTTTTGCGGTTCTAAAATTTCTTACAGAGATGTTCATTCTCTTTAGAAATATGTTTTTTCTCACTCTAAAAGTTACAGAAGAACAGAAAATATGAAAGAAGAAAACAGCAAAAATTATCAATAAATCCATCATCCTAAGATAATGACTTTTAAACGTGGTAAATTTGTATTTGAAAAAAATTTGAATTTGTGCTGAAACATACCATTTATGTAGCTGAGCTCACACAACATGTAGTTTTACATTTTTTTCTATTTTCTATCATGATAAAAATATTTGATATGTCACTTAAATTTTAACATTTTAAATATTCATAGAATTCTATTTCATGGTTGTGCCACAGCTGATGTGCCTCATTAGTTATCGTTGTATATCTGAGCTGTGTTGAATTTAAATGGCCATCACTATAAGTAATTCTTCAATGACCATGTCAGTATATCTTAGATTTCCCAATTATAAGTTTTTTTTTTTCAATTTGAGGAATTGGTTTGTTGTGACATTTCTATGAAATCAGTAGGGCATTTTGGCAGAACCATTTGGCAAAAGTGAAGGTAAGCTGCACGGTCAAGTCCACTCCCATTAATTCCCTAAAGGAGTTCAAATGCCCTCAGGGGCCACAGAGTCCCACTGTGGATCCAGAACTCAGCAGTGTCTTCTCGGCCTGGGAGTCCTGTCAGAGTTCAGATTTTACAAGTGGATGGAGATCCTACCCTCAGCTGAGCTGCTTTAAAAAGTGTATGATTTGGGTTTCTTTTTTTTTTTTTTTTAAGATTTTATTTATTTATTTGACAGAGAGAGAGAGAGAGCAAGCACAAGCAGGGGGAATGGCAGAGGGAGAGGGAGAAGCAGGCTCCCTGATGAGCAGGGAGCCAGACATGGGACCTCTATCCCAGGACCCTGGGATCATGACCTGAGCCAAAGGCAGACGTTTAACCTACTGAGCCACCCAGGCGCCCCTATGATTTGGGATTTAACTGCAAAAGAAAACTACACACCAGACCCTCGGCAAAGAGTGTAATTTTGAACTGTCATTCAATGCCTGAAAAGAAATTTCTGTAAGGTTGCCTAGAGGATCTGTAGTTACCCATCCCTCTATATACGGTATAATCTAAATCTATACTCCCCAGATTAAGGTTGCCAGATAAAATACAAGACATCAGTTGAATTCAAAGAATGAAATTTCATCTGAAATTGATCTGAAATTCAAATTTAGCTGGGACTCTTCTATTTTTATTTGCTAAATCTGGTTCCTCTACTCTGGTTGGTTATTGTGCTTTTATATGGTGATATTTGATTTTATTGAACTACTAAAACAATTAGCCTGTGGGAAGGATGCCCTCTAGTTGATCAGTTAACATCACATAATTTGGAATCAACAAGCCATCCTCTGCTATCAACCAGCTGTGTGACCGTGAGTAATACCATCAGGAAGAGATGTGCCTTTAATCCTGCTTCCCCACCCACCAAGACTTACAGACCTTTTTTTGATCTGTGGACATAGAGAATTTTGGAACTGATTTTATTTTCCTCTTTACTTTAGCTACTTGAACGCATAGAGCCAAATTTGGGCTCTTTCTCCAGCAAGTATGTAGGATATAACAAGGAAGTTCTAATAATCTCTTCCCTGTTTTTGACATATTTTATTTTTAAATATATTTTAACTGTCTATATTGTAAGCTGCTTTGCAAATATTTAGCGCTTGCATTTTTTGAACACGAGCTGAATATCTCCTTGAGAAGGGCAGGGAGAAGAAAGGCTGTAGAGGGGTACACAGGGGAATCAGGCACACTCCTTATTGACCTTATGGGGTTTGAATCTACTGAGGAAACCCAGAGGGAGGAGGGAAACACTTCACAGAACCCAGACAGAGCCGGCCCCAGGGCAAACTCGGACATTGCTGAGCTCTCTTCTCCAGCACTTCTTTTCCCAAACCTACACATCACCTCCCAAGTTACCTGAGCTTCAGTTTCTGCAACTAAAACGTGGGAGGATGGAGGAGAAGAGCTTTGAGGGCTTTCTCAGCTCCAGGAGGCTGATTCCAAGTGCATGCTCACAGAGAGGCTGCAGAACCGCCAGAAGTCTGGCTTCTCTGGCACCACTGAGCTCTCCCGGTTTCTTCATCTGTGCGGTGAGAGTAACAGATGCTTCACCTACCACACAAGGTAGCATGAATAGAATGAACTCAGCCAAAACCAATGGGGTGTCTACCATAGGACCCTGGTAAAAATTCTGGTGAATTATAAAAACACAAGGAATTGCCCTTACTCTAGTCAAATTTGCATACGATAAAATGTAGATCCTAAGTTTGACGAGTCTTGACAATAACACATACCCGTGTAGTTGCCATCCCAGTAGAAATATTTCCATCAGGGGAGCCTGGGTGGCTCAGTCAGTTAAGCATCTGAGTCTTGATTTTGGCTCAGGTCATGACCTCCTGGGTCATGAGATCGAGCCCCAACGTCAGGCTCCCCAGTCAGTGGGGAGTCTGCTTGAGATTCTCCCCCTCTCCCCCTCTCCCTACTCATGCCCTCTCTCTCTCTAAAATAGAGGGATAAATAATAAATCTTAAAAAAAAAAAAAACAAATATTTCCATCACCCCCCGGGAAAGTTCCATCCTGCCATTTCCCAGCCAATCCCTCCCCTTCCTCAGAGGCAAACAATGTTCTGATTTCTATCTCCATGGATTAATTTTGTGAGATCTTGAAATTTCTACCAATAAAGTCAGACAGGGATTACTGGGACTCCCTACTTCCACACAACATAACGTTTTGGAGATGCATCCATGTTTTGCATGTGTCCATACTTTGTTCCTCTGTGTTACTGAGTTGTATCCCATTGTGTGGCTGTACACAGTTTAACCTCTCCCTGGTGATGGACGTATGGGTTGTTTCATGTGGTACCTATCGTGAATATGGAGACTGTGAACATTCTTGTGGACATGTGCTCTTATTTCTCTTGGCTTGATACCGAGGAGTGGTCCCTTTTAGGAAATCGTCAAATTGGCAAACTAATTGTACCATTTTACTTTTTCTCCAGTCATGTACAAGACCGCTCTTGTTCCAACTCCTCACCGATGATTGGTACTGTCAGGTTTCTTTGAATTTTAGTTATTTCAGTGGGTGTTAAAAGAATCTCATTGTGGTTTGAATTTGCAGTTGTCTGATGATTAATGATGTTGAAACTTTTTCATGCTCTTATTCACCAGGAAGATTCATGTAACACTCAGTGAAAGTAAAATCTTCTACGCATTTTAAAATTGTGTTGTTTCTCATGTTGTTGATGTGTGGAAATTTTTTATATATTCTGGATACAAATTCCTTTTCAGATAGATGTAAGGTGACAATTTTTCCAGGTTTACCTTCTTACCTCTTCATTTTTTTAATGGTATTAGCAGATGTTTTTAATTTTGATAACACTAAATTGATCAGTTTTCCTTATATGGTTAGCGTTTTCTGTGTCTTATCTAAGTTTTTTTTTTTTTTTAACTTCAAGGTCTGGAGATATTCTCCCGTGTATCTTTATGAAATATTCATGGTTCCAGATTTTATATTTAGGTCTATGGTGGGGTAGATCTATGATATTTGCATATAGGATGAGGTAAGTGTCTACCTTCATTTTTTTTTTCTCCCATAGAGATGCCAGTTGCTCCACAACACTTGTGAAAGACTTCTCTTTCTTTATTGAATTGACATGGTGCCTGGTCAAAAATCAATAGGCTATATATGTGTGGGTCTATTACTCTACTTTCTATTATTTTCCATTTATATGCTCATGCAAATATCACACTGTCAAGATTAGTGTTGCCTTACTCAATAAGTTGGCATAAGTCCTCTAACTTTGTTCTTTTTTCCCAAGATTGTTCTAACTATTCTAGGTCATTTGCATTTTCACATAAATTTTAGTAACAACTTCTCAATTTTTTTTTGAAAATTCCTCCTGGGATTTGGATTGCATGAGAAATATAGACTCTATAACCTATAGAGCCTAAAATGTATAGACTCTATAAACTCCACAGTTTGTGCAGAATAGATATCTTAACAATGAATCTTCCAATCCATAAACATGGTATATCCCTCCCTTTTTATGTCTTTTCATTTCTCTCGGCAGTATTTTGTAGATTTCATGGTAGACATCTTGCACATGTTTCAAGGGATTTATACTTCAGTATTTGAATTTTTATGGTATTGTAAATGGTATTTTTAAGAAATTTCATTTTTCAAATTTCCATTACTAGTATATAGAATTATAATTGATTTTTGTAGATTGACTTTTTATTCCAGGATCATGCTAAACTCACTTTTGACTTCCAGCAGCTCTTTTGTAAATTTCGAAGGGCGATCTACATAAAATTATGCCCTCTGTCAGAACCTGTAGTTGTATCTCTTCCATTCCAATCTGTATGCCTTCTATTTTTATTTCTTTACTTATTACAAAAACGATTGTCCCCGGTGAGAGACGACATCCTTATCTTGTTTCCCATCTTAGAAAAAAGCAAAGTGTTTCACTATTAATGATGAAGTTACCTGCAGGCTTCTTATAGATGTTCTTTATTAGATTAGGAATGTTCCTTTCTATTTTCAGTATTCCTAGTGTTATCAATGAAGAAAGGGTATTGAATTTTGTCAAATGCTTGTTCTTATTGTGTTATTGAGATAATTGTATGATCTTTCTCTTTTATTATATGATGAACTATTTTGACTGAATAAAAAGGATGAAAATCACTGTCTCATTAAACCCTCTCCCTGTCATGGGTTTCATTCTTCACTCTTGTTGGAAAGATCCTACTACAGACCAGTCTAAAAATGTATCCTGAGTTCTACCACACTATAAAAACTTTGAAACACATGTTCTCCTTTGCCCTCCTTTTCTTCTAAACAATTTAAAATCTCAATTCAACACCTCTGCCCCCTCTCTATTACTTCCCAAGAAAGAACACCCCCCCCCCCCAACCTAAGCAGAAGGCCTCAGCACAGATCTGAGACTTGAGTGCCTCAGAGAATGGCGTCCTCCTCACTTTGGATGACCTCAGGGAACCGTCCTCTGTCTTTGGGGCTCTTCCTTGGCCTCTTTCCTGTCTGCAGCCCTCCCCGGCTCCTTCCCCTTAACCAAAGACAGTGCCCCTCTGCCCAGTGGAGGCTGATTCCCTCCCCACCTAACTCTAGTGCAAACCTCTCGGCGGGCCTGTAGGGTGCGCAAGGAGCAGCACCGAGCGCCCGGGGCCCGGCAGGTCCCTCGGACACCGCCCACCGCCCGGGAGCTCCCGAAACTCGCGGCGCGCGGCTGGGCCCACAGTCTACCTCGGCGCAAGGGCGAGGCGCCGGATTTTCCAGCTGCGTGCCGTCGCCCCCGCGATCGAGCGGCTCCCGGAACTCAGAGGCGGGGCGCCCAGGTGGAGGAGTCCATATCCCTGGCACGCTGCGAGGGGCGCCCCAGACCAGAAGCACCCTGGAGCCAAAGGGCCCGAAACCGGGCGTACTCCCCACCGAGGAACACCGCAAACTGGGGGGGTTCCCGGCCCCCAGCCCCTCCCCGGGAGAAAACCCCGACGAGGAGCATCTCTGATTGGAGCCTCCCAGACCCGGGACGGTCCGCGGGACGGAGCAGCGCCCCTCCTAGCACTGCGGACACGGAGCTGCGTGCGCCCCCACAGCCTCCGCGGCTGCCAGACGCCTTTTCTTTCTACTGACTCTCTGTTCCTTTTCTCTCTCTCTCTCTCTCTCTCTCTCTCTCTCTCTCTCTCTCTCTCTCTTTCTCTCTCTCTCTCTCTTTCCCCAACCTTCTCTAGTTGCCTTCCCTCTTTATTCACACTTGCGGCTCCTCTCGTTCCTTTCGTGTTTCCCAGTGCTAGGGAGGCAGCGGATTGCCGTTTCTCACCTGCTTTTGGAACTCCTACTTCCGTCGTCGCGACCAGAGTGGAGGAGGGACTGCCGCCCCCGCCCAGCCTCGGGGGACTCTCCTCTGAAGGTAAGGAGCGGCGCCCCGCTGCCAGCCGCACCCCCTCCCCACTGCCCTCTGCCGCCAGCCCGCCGGGCAAGGGGCAACCCGGCCTCTGTGCAGGGGTTCTGAAAACAAGATCGGTTAAGAATGTGTGCCCTTATGTGCACAGATCTTCCTCCACTTATGATGGGGGTAGTTCTGAAAAACCCAACCTAAGTTGAAAATAGTCACTACTGGAACATGCATTTAATACACCTAACCTCCTGAACATCATAGCTTAGCCCAGCCTACCTTGAAGGTGCTCAGAACACTTATATTAAACTACAGTTGGGCAAAATCCTTTAACACGACGCCTAATTCATAATAAACTGTTGAGTATCTCGTTTAATTGATGGAATAATATACTGAAAGGGAGAAACAGAATGGTTGCATGGGTACAGAATGGTTGTAAGCGTATCTGTTGTTCACCGTCATGATCTTCAGGCAGACCGGGAGTTGCGGCTAGTGGGGATCATAGGGCATATCACTAGCCTGGGAAAAAATCCAAGTTCAAAATCCAAAGTATGGTTTCCACTTGAATGTGTATCTCTTTTGCACCATCAATCAAAAAATCGTAACTGGAGCCATCAGAAATAGGGACTGCGTATGTGTACGTATACATGCAGATATGTATATACATCTGTGTATATCTAGTTTTCAATATTGAGTGTGTATATGTATATGTTCATGTGTCTGTATATATACACACATATATGTGCGCACACACACACACGCACATGAATAATTGGTGAGCCAACATCATTGACTTTCCCTGATAGTATAATTTCAGAGGCTAAAACTTGCCAATATTTCTTTTTTTCTGAAAAAGTGAGAACAGCTAAAATAATTGGTAGTTTTTACTAATTAAGCTCTTGTCTGACATGGTGTAGAAAACTTTTAGATGCATTATTTTCACTTAATCTTCCTGTAGGCCAAATGAAGTAGGCATTATCATTATGCTTAATAAAGGGAGGAGAATCAAAGCACAGAGATGTTTAGGAATTTATCCAAGGGCATCCAGCTTACTAATAGATCACAGATTCACACCAAAATTTCTCTGATTCCAAAACCTTTGCTTTTAATTCCAGGTGCTTCCAGGATTTAGAACCCCAAGCAAGTTGCATTGCAGTTATGAGACAAACTAATGACTGGGTGATCCCAGTCAGGTCTAGACACCTGAGGTTATGGTATTAATTTCACCCTCTTCCCTTGTTCTCTTGTTGGCAACCTCAGCAAACACTTACTTGGTGCTATGCAGTGCTGGGATCTGGGGCACACTTCTCAACCTGAGGGCCTTGAATGGCTTGGGGGGTGTAAATTTGGGAGACTCTGGGTGTGCGCAGGTTCTGGGACAAGGCAACTGCTCCCCGCCCCCCCCCCCCCACCAGCATAAAAACACACACAAAGGCTATGAACAAGTGGTCTGGGAAGACAGGGTCCCTGCCCTCAGGGAGCTCCCAGGGAGTGGGGATGGATCCAGGAATAATGGGAATGCAGTGTGGCGCAGGTGTGGACAAAGGCTGTTCGGGGCACTGGCAGTCAGAGTGTTTCCTTGAGAAGGGAACCATGCAGCCAGGCTGTAAGGACTGCAGGGACCCCGCAGTTAGAAGCAAGAAGGTTCGGGGAGCAAGACTAGCACATGCACAGGAGGAGGTGGGGGCGGCATCAAGGTACCAACACATATCTGTGTGACAGGACTCTGAAGTCGGAATGATGTTCCTGGCCTTGCAGATGAAAAACCTAATTCAGCATAAATTCTGCTTTCCTTAAGAGCGGAAGCGTGTGTGTGTGTGTGTGCACGCCCCTGATGTGTGTTTTATGTCCAAGATCATTTTTCCCTCTTTGCATTGGTAGTTTTATCATCTCAATTGGTGAGTGAAACAGGCATCGAACACTGTGGAGAGGGAATTATTTTAAAAATCACTGGTGTTAAGATTTTCATCAAGGCAGTTTATCTTAGGAGGTGCTCGATTATGTTTTGCTGGTAAGAGTGACTTACACTGAGGCAATCTACAGTGATCAGTCAGTGTCAGGCTCAACAATCCGGACCGGTTCACCTGGTCCGGTCCCAGCTGCCTTAGCAGAAGGGACTTTGAAGTAGCCTCACAACTATGGGTCTCTGTGAATTACTTTTTTTTTTTTTAAGAGGATGGTCACTTTGCTCAGGGTGTGGTCTATAAACAGGGCAGGTGGGCGGACCAGGGGCTCAGGAGATGAGCATTCAGACAGTCTGCAGGGGCCTGGACTGTCCCACCTCGGGGGTCAGAGAGAACAGTTGGCTTGTATCTGACCAGCACCCCAGGTCACACAATTTTTAGAAGAGAACCTTTTTCATTTAGAGAAAACATCATGCCACTTGGTGATTTAGGGGAAGTTTGTGAGTGTTCTTTGTATGTGTGTGTATGTGTGTGCGTGCACATACATATTTACATATATACATGCGTATGTATGTACAGATACTTAATAGCTCTTAAATAGTAACTTGTTAAATATATATACTTATGATATATTAAATTTACTTTTAGGTATACAAAGAAGTCCCCTAGATTAGTGTCTCCCTACCTTGGTTGCATATTAGAATCGCCTGGGAGATTTGTAGCAATCAGGATGTCCAGGCAGTACCTCAGGTGTCTGGCTGGGCACCCAGGCATTATTATTATTATTATTATTATTATTATTATTTAAGCTCCAGGGGAGAATGAGTGCCCTAGACTTCACATCAGTTGTTAAAACATATTTTCCAAGATGTCATGATTTAAGAAGCACTTCAGAGGTAAGATTATGCGGATGTTACAGTGGATCAGATGATCGACTAAGACACCAAACTGTATCTATTTAATGAATTGAATGAATTCATCAATTCAGCAGGTAATAAACAAACATAAAATAAAGTATATCAGTTAGGGATAAGTGCTATGAATGGAAAAACAAAGCACAGTGGAAGAGGAGAGAGTGGTGTGTGTGTGTGTGTGTGTGTCCGTGTGCACACACACGTGCTTGCGTACACACACAGGCGTGCGTGCATTTGCGTCCAAGGGGTCCTGCTGTTAGATTTGCGCAGAGCACTTGCAGAGGGCCCGTACGTGGTAACTATGCTATCAGCACACTGAAAGGAAAAGCAGGACTCTTTAATTAATTATAGAGAAGTAATTAGCTGCTCTTTGAGAAAAATAAGGTGAGTTAGACCTATCTTCATACCAAGGAAGAAAATTAATTGTTAATGGATAAAGCAATTTTAATGTAAAAAAAAAAACAACCCTAAGCCATAAAAATGAACAAAGTATACCTTGAGTATATATCTGACCCCTGAGGGGAAAGGAATGTTCAACATGTAAAAGTAATGGAAAAATCACAAAGGAAAAGCATGGTGGGCTTGACTGCATAACTATAACGTCTCCCATATGTGAAAACAGCAAAAGAGGAATTTGAAGGTAAACTCAACAAATTGAAAAAAAAAAAACATTAAAATATCTAAGAACTGGACCAAAGGCATAAAAAGATAGTTCATACAGACGGGAATAAAATAGCTAAAAACTACATGCTTAATATTCTGCCTTATTTATACCAGTAGAAATGCAGGTTTAAAAAAGCCATGAGACACCATTACCAATTTGAAGAGCGAATTACATTTAAAGAATTTGAATGCCTAATGCTTATTGTGGGTGTGGTAGATGGATATTATCTTGCACAGCTGAGGAGGATGAATTATTACATTTCTGGAATGCGGTTTGATAGTATATGTTAATCATGTTTAAAATGTATTCTTGCCATTGTCATAACACCAAGAAAATAATGAGAAAGGAAGATAAATAACTAACATTGAAGTGATACTTTTATGCACTGGATACTTTGTAATAGAAACTCACAAAACCTTCACATGGCTTCTGGGAGGTAGTGTTGTTACTCTCTTTCCTGGATAAAGAAACTGAAGAGCAGGGAGGGTAAGTGAATTGCCCAGAATTATTCAGCTGGTAAAGAGTAAGATGAGGATTCAAATCCAGCCAGTCTGGCACCAGAGGCCGTGATCCAAAAACTGATCTGTACCACCTAACACAAGAAGATAGTCATGGGGTTATTTTGTGATAAAATATATCTTATAGATTGTAATAGACCCATATCGAGGGATACATAGAGCAGTTAAGATGATGTTAACAAAGAGATCTTTGTGACTCAAGAAAGTGCTCATTGATTAAGTGAAAAATGCAGGATGTGAACATTTTTGAAGATTCTAATTATTTGAAAATCATGAAGAAAAAGTACAAGGAAACATGTTAAAGTATTATGCATGTTGAGATCATTTTCTTCTTTTCAATCTTCATTTTATAATGTCCTATATTGGGCATTTAATACTTTAGAAATCAAAAACAATTTTTTTAAAAAGAAAGAAAGGAAGAAGAAAGAAAGAGAAAGAAAAATTTAAAAATTATGGAAAGGAAAAAAAATCAATATCAAACATAACACTAAAAAAAAAAAACCTAAATTCCTTCATGAAAGAAATTTAATATTTATATTCTCCTATATATATCTTATTAATACTTAGTAGGGTATCTGTGACATTTCCCAGAATAACTTTTCTTTTGGAAATGAGCTCCATTATTTAATATCTTAATCTTTTAAATCCATAATAAGTACATTAAAATTTATATGTATACACACACAGAGTAGTGCCAATATCAGCTAATTTGGGATCTTAACATGTTTCATATTGAAACTCAGAGGTAACTCATCAGAATGCTGGATTATTTCATAGAAACTTTATCTCTCAGTAGACCTTGAAAATTCACAAAAACCCAAACCAAGAAAAAAACAGCAGTGCCCTTTACAAGGCTGTGTCAACCTTAGCCAGAGGAAACAATACTTTTCATTCTATCTGAGGTAAGAGAATAGATAGTTAATAATAAATGTGTGTATATGTGTGTGGGTGGGGGGTTGATTTCAAACCATAGAACCATAGAAATATTCTAATTTGGTTATGAACAGTTGGTACTTTCCATACGTACTTAACTCTTTTGTCTTTACTTTATTGATTGTTATCTCTTGGAAATTACAGCAGATGCTTTGTGATGTTATTCATAAAGATTGATGTAAATGGTTTGACAGCTTAGCCATTAAACTTCATCCAGGATTTGGGCATTAACAGTCTTTTTTTTTTTTTTTTTTTTAGTATGGGAGGTGAGTGGCAGTTGGTAACAGAATTATCTGGGACTGAGAGGCTAGCATGCATCCAGAAAGCCTTCGTTACATTAGTTCATCTAATCACTCAATAATTTTGGTGATAGGCCTTGTTACTCATCTCCATTTTTGTAATGAGCAAATAGGATCTGAGACTTTTAAGTAACTTGCCTAAGATTGCACAGCTAGTCAAGGCTCTAGCTGGAAAGCCAGTCCAAGTTTGTATGCACCAGAAAACAAACTCTTCCATCGTGTTGTGCTCCCTCCACCCAGTGGAACTCACTGTGTGCTATGCAAGGAACATGGGATTGCTTATGAAATATTCACACTCGGTGTCAGAGACCCACTGCCACTTTCTCCCATTTTACTCTCTAAATCTGTAATTCATAGGCTAAAGTATGTATTGGTGTAGGATTGAAATTCAACACAGTTTTGAGTCCATGTAGATTAGGCATTTGGAGTGTAGGAAACTCCTGCTTTCTCTGTTTCCCTAAAATAAATGCACGTGGGCATGTGTATGTAAATACACACACACACACACATCCATACACCTATTCCTCTGTAACAAGTATTGGTGCTTACTCTGTGCTGGGCATTGTTCTGGACTCTAGTGGTACAATAATGAACAAAATAGACTCAGTTCCTAACTTACGGAAAACTTAGTTCTGAAGAAGGAAGATGGATATTTAAAAATTCAAGCCACAAATGAAGATCATGATGAGCATTTTGGTGTGATGAGAGAAAAAAGGACACACACACACACACACACACACACACACACACACACCCTTACATGGGCAGACCTGGCATACATATCTCGGTGTATCACAGATTGTCTATTCATAGAACAGTAGATTTTCTGGAAATATTTTTGTCCTCAATTTTGACCTTTGAGGTAAGGTTTAGTAGACCAGGCTTGAAATAACAGCAGACTTTCTTGTATTAAAAAATTGCATTCTTAGGAATTTCTTTCTGGATGCTGAAATTCATTACCTTGAAATTTTATGAATTCTGTGTGGCTGAAAGTTCTGAGAATGCTTGGTGAGTATATTAAGGGATATGAAAACTTACTGCACTGATTTTTTAAAAATCTGTGTGCCAGAAGATTTTTAAAAATCTCCTTCATGATACAGGTGTACATTTATTTGCAAGTTTTGGCTAAACCCTTCTTACTCTGTTTTCCAGAGAAACCACTGGAAGCAGAATCCTCAAGATGCATCGTATAGAACTACTCTTGACACTTTTGGCACTTACGTTTACAAGCACCTCAGGTAAGTGAATATAATCATTCACAAGCATACTTCATGGGTCCTCTAGAGGGAATATCAAGGTTTCACTTCTTTATGTGGAGGTGGCTATTGAAGATGCTGAATTCATTAAAATTAGTGGTTTTAGATTTTACTTTGAAAGTTACCATTTGGTGTCCCTGGCATAGAGAATAAAAGTTTCATAGAAATGAAATCAAGGGGCACCTGGGTGGCTCAGTTGGTTAAGTGGCTGCCTTCGGTTCAGGTCATCATCCCAGGGTCCTGGGATCGAGCCCCGCATCAGGCTCCCTGCTCAGCGGAGAGCCTGCTTCTTCCTCCCCCTCTGTCTGCCTCTCTGCCTACTTGTGCTTTCTCTCTATCTCTTTGTCAAATAAATAAATAAAATCTTCAAAAAAAAAATGAAATCAAGTAAAGAATCATATGGGATTACTGAAAAGGAAAAGATTTAGTCCTCTGAGTTTATGCAGAGAAAACAGAATTGTATCTGGAAACAAATTACATTTGTCTGAGATGAAAATCTGCTTTATGTTATTTAAAACTGAAGAGTTCACAGCCATCTTTATTATTGATTTTTAGCAAGTTTTACACACATTCTTTTTCTCCCAACATGAAGGCCAAGATTCATCTCATTATTTAGGTAGTGAAGACAGTGAGTGGGAATGCCTTACAGGTCTTGAGGGAAGTATTTGAGTTAGAAGGAATACATAAGAAAGACTGCATAGACTGGGCAAAACAAGTAGGCTTTATATCAGGTGGCAGGTACCAGTTTTAACTGATTAGCAGTGATGGCTTGGAGACTTTTATCAAGAAGGATTCCGTGGCTTCATCAGGATCCTTTGGAGAAGAGATTCATGACTGATTAGCAAGGTTCTCCTTGTGCTTTGGAGGAGAAGGTGGGAAGACAAGTATTGATTTGCCTTGATCTATTAATTAGGAGAGAGTAACACATAAGCCCATATCCCCTACTTTGAGAATTACTGCTGAAGAGATAGGGAATTTAAGTTCTTGATACTTTCAAATAATTCCAGTCCAATGTTTACTTAAGTGGGCCCATTTTTGTTGAGATCCAGACAGTGCAATACAACCCAGATGTTAAAGGAAGGAGGTAGATCTGCTCCTCTTGATGCCAGATGACTAATCTTTTAGAAACTGCAGGGTGAAAAAGCAGGGCGCAGGGAAGTGTGCATTGTGGGTACCCTGCTCTGGAGACACACACTAATAACCTTGCCCCCAAGTTACAGTGAAACATGTTTCAGGCTCAAAACTAGTCACACAGCTCATTCTATAAGGTGACTAAGGTCCCAGCTCTTTGTCCTTTTAGGTATCTGAAGAGCACCCTTTGTAAAGGGTTCACTCTGGGCAAATATGACGATATTCTACATGAGGATTCATTTAACCTAGTAGCCGTTGAATGACAGTATCCTATTTATTATCCAAACTCAAGACATTTCCAAACACAGACATCATTCCAAAGGGTCTAGGTTGTTGACCCTGTTGGATTCTTACTCTGTTCATGTAGGAATGGGAGTTCTTGTTCTGGGCAGTCCATACACCTTGAATTCCACTCACTTTTTTTTTCAATCAAAAACAATTTCTAATCAACAAAGCCTATAGTGTGAAGCATAAGAAAGATTAGGTAGCTGAAGCCATTAACTGCCAGGGGAGCGTGAACTTTCAACTCCAACCATCTACCCCTGGAGAGTCTGTAAGCCAGGTTAGGTTTCTACAAATGGTAAGTCCTCCCCCAAAGAAATGGTGAGGCACAGGTGTTTATAGAAGTGTTCTTTTAAGGAGTGGCCAAAACCTAGAAATAACCCGTATGTTCAAAACCCACGGAATGGATAAATTGTCAAATATGAACACAACTGGATGTACATAACTATGAGAAAAAGAACAAATCACTGCTTCATGCAGCAACATGTCTGCCTATCAGAGACATGATGATTTAGGAAAGAATCTAGGCAGAAGAGCACAGACTGTAGGATTTGTGTCCTTTGTTTAATGTATATTACATACCTGAAACGGGAAAATAAGTGAAATTGTTTTTGACATGCCATCCTTTTTGATGTCAATTAAAACTAACACCAACACTTACACATGTATCACACCTTCTATGTTGAAGTAGTGAAATGTAAAATGGAGTTTCTATAACAACCACCAAACACAAGGTTGGTATTCATTAACACTTGTACTTTGAGGTAGATTCAACATCCATGTTTTCAAAAAATACTTCTACCATTTGAGCCACTTCCTCTTTACATTGTGGTTAACAACATCGAGTTAAAACCAGACAGTTGCTTTGAGAAATAGACCCTAACTATAGAGAAGACCATGCCCTCAGAGAAATGCTCTACTTAATTTAAGGATTATCATTCTCAAAATTCAGTTAAAGGGCACTGTTGGTGGGAATGAAAATTTGTGCAGCTACTGCAGAAAACAGCATGGAGGTTCCTCAAAAAGTTACAAATAGACCATACGATTCAGTAATTTCACTACTGGGTATTTATCCAAAGAAAACAAAAACACTAATTTGAAAAGGTACATGCACCTCTATGTTTATTGCAGCATTATTTATAACGGCCAAATATGGAAGCAACCCAAGTGTCCATTGATAGATGGATGGATAAAGACGATGTGGTGGATATATATACACACAATAAAATATTACTCAACCACAAAAAAGAATAAAATCTTGCCACTTGGGACAGCATGGATGGACCTAAATTAGGGCATTATGCTAAGTAAAATAAATCAGAAAGAGAAAGACAAATACCATATAATTTTGCCTATATGTGGAATCTAAAAAACAAAACAAATAAATAAACAAACAAATGCAGACTCCTAAAATACAAAGAAAATATTGGTGGTTGCCAGAAGGGAGGTAGGGAGATGAGTGAAATACATAAAGGGGATTAAAAGTACAAATTTCCAGTTAGTTATAAAATAAATAAATCACAGGGATGAAAATTATAGCATAGGGAGTATGGTCAATAATATTGAAATAGCATTGTATGGTGACAGATAGTAACTACACTTATCATGGTGAGCACTGTGTAGTGTATAGAATTGTTGAATCAATATGTTGTACACCTGAAGCTAATATAACACTGTATGTTAATTATACTTGAATAAAATAAAAGGGCATGCTGGAGCCGCTGGAGAACAGGATATGGAAAGGGTCCATGAGCGCTGACTTTGAACTATCAGAAGTTCAAAAGGAGGGGAATGATGACCCTGTCAGCTGAAAAGATCAGATAAATTTCTGAAGACAGAGTATCTGGGTTGATTGAGAAAGAGGGAGGGAAGGAGGGAGGAAGAGAGTGAGCTTGCAAGAGCACTCAAGGAGGGAAGTAACAGATACCCAGATTTGGAGTGATATTGTATTAATCAATTCTTGTCGGTCCACGTGGTAACCCAGAGAGATAATGAACTCACACACACTCTAAGCTACATAGGAGCACCTTAACCATCCCTAGGCCTGCCCAGGGAATGGTCAGGTAAACTGATTGAGAGCACACTTCTGGTGAGACAGGGGAGGAACTCTGAGGCCTCTAGATTTCTTGTTTCCATTTCCATGGAGACTCCCCAGCTAGGGATGTTTTGGGGGTAGGTGTGGCAACACGGTGACCTCTGTGGCTTTCGTTAGGAGGAATCTGTAATGTGTAACATCTTCTTTGAAAAGATTTCACTGCATTTATCTGTCCTCTAGCTATGGTCGGTTAAGTTTTGGTTGTGTCCTGTTTGGTAAAGGTGTTGGAAATGTCTACATTTATGCCCTGAGAGTGTCCTAGTGTTGGAAAGATTGACTTTCTGTCTCTTAGTGTTGGAAAGATTGACCCTTTTTAAAATGAGAACTCACAAGACTGAGACATTGAGATTGCTCAGGACTTTCTTACTCACCTGGCTTATTTGCCTCATGCGTTAGGAAAGAAAACATTTACCTTTGTCATTCTGTTTTTGTTTTTCTTTTACTTTGCTAATCTTATGAAGAAACTTGTACTTCACGTTTTAACATCACCGCAGTCAGAGGGGAACCTTTCTATCTGAGATATTGCTCATCAGCATCTGAGCCCAAGAATGAAACAGCCATCATAAAATGGTACAAGAGCAGTGGATCACAGGGGCGCATTGAGCTAAACTCAAGCAGTTCACCCAGAATTTCTCTGCACGATTATGTTTTGGAGTTTTGGCCAGTTGAGTTGGAGGACAGTGGATCTTACTTTTTCCAAATGGGGTGAGTATAGCTTCTCTTTGTGTTAGTATATTTCATAGCACTCTTGGACTTAGTTCAGCAAATCAGATATACAGCATCTGAAAGGATAATCCATGCATTAGGCTCTCCTACAACATGCAATAAATACTTCATTATGGAAAAATTAAATATTTGCCCTTGTGTTTATCTTCTTAGTGATCTTAACAAAAGATTACCTTAATATCTCTTTTGGGGGATCCTTACCAAAGATAAGTGGGTACCAAATGCAATTCATTTTAAAATTCAGCTGCTCCTATTGTGTAGAGTTGTTGGTCAAATTGGATAAGTGAAGACTCCATAATGAACATGTGGTGAAGGGGGGCAATGTCAGCTTCCTGGGTGGCACCCTCAGGCTGGGGCGAGGGGTCGGAACTGGTGTAGACTCATCCCAGTCCAGTTTTCTGGGGTTTGTTGAGTATCAGGTGGTAGTGTGAGTGAAGGATATGTGGGTCTTGCAGCCAATCACAGACCTACAGCCAGGGGCAGTGAGAGAGAAGAGCCCAGAAAAGGCTTTGCACGACTTTCATGGGACAGACCCCTATAGTCTATGCCAGGACACTCATCATCAAGAGTCCAAGAGTCATAAGTTCTTTGAAATGAGAAAAACCAACTGAATGTTTCAGTGATTATCACTGAACTAGGTTCTCTTTATACTTTATTTGGTGAGCTGGGAAGGAGCAACTGGGACAAGCGATGTTCTATGTGATGGATTATTAGTCTTGATGACATGGTGTTTATCTGGCACATTTGTGGTTCTGTGTATGTACTTGCCTCTGCGTGTGAGTATGTGTGTAGTTTTATAGAGATCTGAGGCTGACCTGTGAAAGATAGCTGAGGGCCAGGTGAGGGGAGCGGTGGTGGTGTGCTCTCAGATGTAGTAGATTTCTGGGGTGGGTCCTGATCATTATCAACAGTGCTATCGAGAGCAGAGTGAGATAATCACGGTGAAACCTTGTTATCACTCATGTGGTTTTGCACAAAATGAGGTCATTTTGGTTTGTTTCTATACATAGGAACCCCCAGGAGTCAGAAAGAAATTCAAGAACTCTTTTCCTGTTGTTTGTTTTGACCAGTGAATTTTATGTGTTCTTTGAAGAGTGACGATTCTAGAAGTAGGTCACAACTGGGTCTTTTCACACTAATGTAGAATGAATACTCGCAAATGGGGTAAAAAAAAAAAAAAATCTCCCTAGTCCTGATTGAATAAAGGCATGATTTAAATGCAGGAAGTACCCCAGACAGGGCAGGAAGAGCAAATTGAGGGGAAGAGTCAGTTATCCACAAACATCGCTTGGAGACAGATAGGGACAGAAGGCATTAACTGTCTCTCTGATACGGAGGGTGGAGAACACAGCCTGGATTAGGAAGGAAGAGTGGAAGCATCAAATAGAGACAGGCTGTCGGAGAAGTGTGGAAAACGAGGAAGACGATCAGACAGGGCAGGAGAAACAAGGTGGCTCAATGGCTGTGGTGATGAACTTTGAAAGGTGCTGGAGGCTGACGAATAACGTGAGACTAATGTGATGGAATGAGGAGAGGCCTTAACAGTGGTTTTGGGAAAAGCAGTGGGCAGGGTGCAGCACCTGGGTGGCTCAGTCAGTTGAGCTGAGCATCTGCCTTTGGGTTTGGTCGTGATCCTGGGGTCCTGGGGTCGAGCTCTGCATCGGGCTCCCTGCAGCAGGGAGTCTGCTTCTCCCTCTCCCCCAGCTTGTGGTCACTCTCTCTCTCTCAAATAAATACATAAAATCTTTAAAAAAAGAAAACCAATGGGAATCTACACAGGTTGTTTTGGACACCCAGGGGCATTGAAGTTGGGGATGTCTTCAAATTTGGGTCACTGGTGAACAGTATCGTGTGTGTGTGTGTGTACGTGTGTGCGTGTGTGCACAGATTTAGGTGAGCAAGCCTCTGTAATTTCATGTGGAATCCATCCATTAGAACCATAATCCTTTCATTTTTCAGGAGCCCTCTGCTAATAATCAAAGGCCTCTGGAGACTGATACTTGAATCCTGAAGTCAGATCAAATTTTAAGGAGGAAATCCACCAAGAAAGGAGGGGATGCAGGAGAGAGGGTGTTTTCGATGCTAGAGGGGAGGGCATGAAAATAGAGAGAAAAGCACATGCAGGAGTCTCATAGTCATGTTCTAGATTGACAGGCAGCAAGATTGACTTGGTAAGGGGCCTCCCATTAATGGGCTAGAGCTTTTCAAATCCCCTCTTGTGTGGCAGGAGTGGCTCCTGTGACCAAGAATGGATGGCCCTGTGGGAGAATAGGATGGTCACAGCTTTGGTCAGTTGGCCTCAGCTTCACAATGGCCTTCAAGCTCCCCAAGCAAGGACAGTGTCCCCTTGTTCCCACATTCCCAGGGCAGTGGCTGGGACATGGAGGTGTTCTGTCAGTCAGGACTTACTGAGAGTTAGGAATTGAGGATTGCAGAGGTAGAGAACAATATGGCCCGATAAGATGGAAATATGCATGTACTGTCTTCCTTGTAAGTGACAGGACAGAAAGATCTGGAACTATATCTCTGTCCAGCTCAGCGGCGCTGAAGTCGGGGAAACATTAGACACACTTGGGAAGAGGATGATGCCAATGGGATTCTGAATCCTTTCCAAGGGCCGGGTAGCTCTATCATGTTCCATGGCCATTGACCTACAGCCTTTAACCTTTAGGACAGCTTGTCAAGCCGCCCACCACTTCCCACCCAGCCCAGACCAATCTTGTATGAATGCACACCCAAGGGAGGGGCCAGACTCACCTCGACTGTGAGAGCATAGTATTGGGCAGTGCAGTCCTGGCCTTTAGCACCAAACTGAAGTGTGTTTGCGTCCTGACCCTGCCGCTGACCGGGTGTGGGAACTTGGGCCAGGTATTCAGCTTTAGGTGAGGTTTAGCTTTCTTATCTCACATAAGAGAAATCGCCATCCCCGTTGCACATGCGTGGTGCAATGCCCGGAGCTCAGTGAGTGTTAGTCTTCCTTCCACGCTACTGTAGACTTAGAGGGGGGACTGCAGGAGCCTGTGGTGGGTACAAAAGGCACACCGGACAACTTAAAACACGTCTGTTGTGTTTAGTATGGGGATCCATATAGTGCATGTGCAGTTTAAACAAACATCAGGTTGCAAACATTTCCTTGTTTCCTGGCCAATAGAACATTATTGTAGAAGGTAACACTTTTTAAAAATGTTTTAACTTAAGGGGCGCCTGGGTGGCTCAGTGGGTTAAGCGTCTGACTCTTGATTTCAGCTCAGGTCATGATCTCAGGGTTGTGAGATCGAGCTCCTTTTTAAAAACTGTGTTAAAGTTGTTTCCTCTTCCAGATTACTAATTTCTAATCAAAAGGAACAACATCAATAAAATCGATTCAAACTAATGTTTGCTCAGTAAAGTCCTAATATAGTTATGCAGCCACTCCAGACTTGGCTTTACTCAACAGTAAGAGAAGAGGATTAGAAGAAATTGCCCAGAGAAATATAAAACCCAATGCATATATACAAACTTCCAGGAAACAAGTTCAGGAGTTTGTTTGTGGATCTCATCAATCCACTGCTACTGTCCCATCCTGGTTTAAGAATCTTTGAACTTGTACATTTTCAAAGATCATTGAGGTTTTAAACATTTCTGTCCAGACACCCATAATATATGGTCTGCAGTAGGGTGTGTGTGTGTGTGTGTGTGTGTGTGTGTAGGACTGCTCAGGTTTTTCTCTTTCACAGCCCCTTACCCTTGTCCCATGATAATTGTTAAATTTCTTGCTGCACTGAACCAAAATGGGGCAGAGCACGGTCTGGGCATCAGGGAATGAGCCTCTTTATACAAAAATAAGGAAAGGTTTTCACTGGATGGATTGGTTACTAAAAGGTGGTATTTGCAAAGTCTCTGTACTAATTATAAAATACTTTGAAACCTTTATTTCATAGAAATGATACGCATGAATGGAAATTAAATGTCATTGGAAAAAGTAAACACAGCTGTTTTGCTGAAAAACAACTAATTAGTAAAACTGTGGAAGTTCAAAAATCTTTGCATGTAAACTGTAAACAAAATACATACTATCAAAAACTGGTCAATAGAACATCACTGTATAAGGTAACACTTCTAAAATATTTTAACTTAAGGGGCGCCTGGGTGGCTCAGTGGGTTAAGCGTCTGACTCTTGATTTCAGCTCAGGTCATGATTTCATGGGGCGTGAGATCGAGCCCTACGTCAGGCTCCAAGCTGAGCAAGAAGTCTGCCTGAGAATCTCGCTCTCCCTCTCACCCAGCCCCTTACTCCCGCTCTCTCTCTTAAATAAATAAATCTTTAAAATATATTTTAAATTGACGAATAAAAGACAAAAATCCAAAGTGAGGATCTGCTGGCTGTGGAGCATCCTTGTCTTGTCACGTACAAGCTGCCTGACCCCTCGACAGCTCAGCTGGACCGTCTGAGCAAAGTGTCCCAGCAGGGTTGCTCAGATGAGCTCCTGCCCCGTATTAAGTGTTTGATAAATGGTAACAGCTTCCTCTTCCTTGTCCCTCTTTCATTTTCCTTCTCTTTTGATAAATTAAATTTTAGGAATGCTAGCTTAGGGATTTTTATTTTCTTCTGCCACATATATTTAAAATTTTAAATTCTATTGTATACAATATTTTGTATTGTATATGTATTTTTTCTAAACATATGAGTTCCTTTTATAAAAATGGAAGATGGAAAAATGCACAATGAAGATAACAGAGCTCACTCAGAATTCCACCAGCCAGAGACGTTGGGATTTTTGTGGGTGTAAACATCTACTTTTAAAAAGTGATATTTTAAAAAAAATTTTCTTAAATAAAAATGGTATTTTTAATGGCTTGTATTTTTCCTTTATCCACTAAAAATTATATTGTGATTATTCCCCTACCTCTTTAAACATCCTTCTAAACGTGGGATTCCATTGTGTATTACACTTGTGTCCAACGAATCCCCTGGTATTGTGCATTTGTTAGTTTCCTACTTTCCACTATTATTTACAAAGCTAAAATAAGTATCATTCTCGTAAGTCTTAGGGTGTATGTATGATTTTTATTCTTCAGTCACATCCCTAAAAGTAGAATTATTGGATCAAAGGCTATGAGCACATTTGTGGCTTTTGCTCCCCATTATTAAACTCCTCTCCAGGGAGCTATGCTAGTTCAAAACCTTCTTTTCCAACACCACCACACACTGTGAAGTCATACCATTAGAACATTTAAAAATCTGACATGCAAAATTTCTGTAATTTTTAGTAGTTTTTTCCCCATTTCTTTTCTTAATAATAAATTGAACATCTTATATATTTATTGCACTTTAGGATTACTTCTTTTGTGGATTATCTATTTTCTTCAGCTGGTGTACCTTTTACTTGAATTGTAAGAGCTCTTTTAGACAATACTATGGAGATTATATATACATTCACATATGTATCATATATAAACTTATAGTATACACATACATAATACATAGACATACATAAATTACATATATGCAGACACCCAACACAAATTATATTATTTCTATAGAAGAACAAACCTGAAAAATGTGACTCTGTTATGGAAATTTTAAAAAGCCGTATGGGAGAGTGAGCCAGACAGAAACCCTTCAGAAAGTTGAAGCTACAGATGATTTCCTAGAAATCTTTGTTTGCATATTTTGCTTCACCACTGTTTACTTGTGATTTTTCAAGGAGAGCTCTTATCCAAATGTTTTCTAAATGTCTGAGTCAGTCCTGAGTGGGCTTGACTCTATTTCCTGTCAAATGTGCAAATATTTAACAGTACCTGTAATTTTGTGAGGTTCAGTGTACAGGTTTCAAGAAATCTCAACATGTGGATATTTAAATTTAGAAAATAGATCTATTGAGGATGTTTCTAGCTAGATGATTAAACACAAGGTTCACTATTCTCAGCCTATTTACATTATCATGGCCTATCTGAGGGGAGGAGAGCAAGGAAGCTAAATCAGTAAACAAATGATTGGAAATAAAAATGAAGAGTCTTTGATATTTAAATGTGCTTTGGAAAAAAACAGTTTGGGGTCATAAAAGTTTGACATGTACAGAAACAATTTACTGAAGTGAGGACACACGTGGGTGCTTCCATGCTAAGCACCCTCTGGGCTTAGCCCCAGTTGCTGCCAGCTTTGGCACCTTCAAGAGAGGTCTGTGGGCAGTACATTCTCCTTGTTCCTAAGCAGGAACAGTGTTGCATAGTCAAGGTTAGCAATTTAGTTCCCATTTTCCATATCTGGATCTTAGATTGCTTAGAACCTCTTCCATGGGTGACTGATGGCTAGATTGAAGAAGGTGGCTTTTTTGTTTTTATTCATTCCTGTGACCTATATGGAAATTTGTGATGGAGAGACATGTTTGTGTGTGCCTATGGATTTGAATATTCTTGATACATTTCTGATCAGTCTACTGTCTTCTGGTGGAAGACATCAAGAGGATGGGTGGTTTGCTAGGTACTCAGGTCTCTGAGTAATTCTGCTCCCACCTCCACTACCCACCCCCAGGATGGATAGTCCTGAGTATATGGACTTAAACTAAAAGTGTTACAAAATAGAGTTGTGCAAAAAGTTTTCACCCAAGCAAGGATTTTTTTGTTGTAGTGATCACTCTCTCTCTCCTCCTTTACCTCCTTCCTTCTACCCCTCCTTCCCTTCTCCCTCTCCCTTTGTCTTTACTCCTCCACCCCCCTAATGTGTAAAAGAGAGAGATTAAAAGAAAATGACAGGAGCAGCTACAGCACCCCCTATATTCTATTTCCCAGCATGTATTAGTAACAACAGTAATAACAGTAATGGGACTATGTTTCATTGTTACCGCAGAGGCAGTACCAAATCACTGGGGCATCTACTCAGAAATTGCTAGTTTTCAGTTTCCCCCTTTTTTTTAAATAAAAATCTTTTATAAATTTGAATCAATATAATATGATACTGCTTTTACTTAAAATATTTTAACTTGCTTTTCTTCTTCTTCTTCTTTTTTTTTTTTTTGCAAAACAGAACTGTGAAAAGATGGAGAACAATAAAAACCCATTTTTACAGAAGAATGCGGAGTTTAAAGATCAGGGATATTACACCTGTATGTTTTTCATTCATCATAATGGAAAACTATTTAATGTCACCAAAACCTTCAATGTAACAATAGTTGGAGGTAAGAGAAATTTTAGAATCGGCAAGAAGCAAATGTATCTTTGTAAAATGAGTTTTCTTTGTAATGCAGGAATCCAAAGGCAACTTACTTGGAGTTGTGACCACATTGCCAGCTCAAATATAAGGGTCAGATCATTTGGGCATCATTCACCACACTGGAAAGATTTTTTTCGGGGGGGGGTAGTAAATGACCTTTATATAGGTGAGCCTCCCATGAGCCAGCATTCTTATTTCTTGTTTGAGTAATTTGAGGAATCTCTTGTTGTTTAGCATATGCTTTCACTCAACAGATATTCTTCGAAGTGTCTATAATTCAACAAACTGTACTGAGCATCAGGAGGTAAAGGAGGCAGGGAAATAGGAAATAAAGTGAGTAATGTACTAGAGAAATTTGATTATAGGCAGGGGAGGTGATAATCCACATAGGAGTACCCTAGTATATGAAACTGGATTCATCTGTGAGGTGTTAAGGGTGCAGAGAGAGTCCAGAGGAAGATCAGAGTCAGGAGACTCCGAGCTGAGTTTAGAGGTTGAACATGAGATGGGCAGGAGGACATGCCGGGGACAGGGTGCTCTGGGTTTTCAATGATATACTTCAAGTTTTAGTAGATGGCATACTGTCTTAAAGATGTTCTTTTACACCACCCCTCCCCCAGGGCTCCCAGTGACATTCCTGAGCGGGGGGGGGGGGGGGGGGGGGGGGGGGGGGGAAGACAGATCCAGAGAAAGATAAGCAATAGCAATTTTCTACAAAATCACCCCTTTGTCCTTGAATCAATTCATGTCCCTCAATATTCTCAAGACCTGAGAGTTCCTACTTTCTCTGGTGGCATCCCAGGTCCTGCTGTCTGCCTGTACGTATTCCACGCTTGCCCAGAGAGTCTGAATCCCAGAAGAACCAAATCTGACTCGCTTGGAGTTTCACTTTGCAAGTTTCATCCTCCAGTTCTTAGGCACACACTCACCACTCGTTTCTCTACCCTTCACTCTGCAGCATCACACTTCCCGAGAGGGCTTAGGTAGGGTTGGTGCCGGAGAGCCCCCCAGGCTCCCTTCACTCCTTCTGCACATACATTGTGTTTGCTGAGCACCGGTAAGCCCCAGGAGTTTGCTGAGCACTGGGAATGACTGCTCTGTACATTACTTGTAAATGCCCCAGAAGCACCAGCTGTACCAGAAGGGAGAGTCTAGGTCATGAAGAAAGTTGCCAGTGCTGATCTTTGGACTAACAAGAACTTGACAGCATAGCAGGTTGAATGTGTGCTCTCAGTATTCTGCAGTTATTAGCTCCCTAGGTTGTATGACAGCATTCAGAGGGAAGCTGAGGCTGAGAGTATTAAGTACCTCTAGTCAGGGTCAGAAGTCACTCAGGAACAGAAGCAGAGCTGAGCCTGCAGGTGTGGACATCCCTGCAGGGCCAGGACTAAGGTGAGGCAGGTGAGTCATCCAGAGCACAAAATTGAAGGGGTGTTTCCCTCAGTGCTTGCGCGGGAAGGGTCGACACCTGAGAGCGAGTGCCTTGCCTACCTCACAGAGTAGAGTCCCTGTCCCCAATAAATCTGTGAGGAGTTGAGGAGAGCAGACAGGAGGAATAAAGGCAGAGCAGAAAGGCATTTCCCCGGGACTTTGCCTCTAAGTCCTGCAGGTGGGTTTGTCCGCCTGGATGGACATTTTCCTCTGGCGTTTAGCTGCAGAAGCCACAGATTTGAGCTGAGGGAAACCCAATTCAGTGTGTTTTCTCCGGTTACATTAGCTTTGAGTTGACGGAAAGCGAAACGACGAACACTATCAGCTGCAACCATTAGTTAATGAAAATACGGCAGAAGTAAGTGTAAAGTGATGACTATTAGGATCTTTGTCACGTGGTATAAGCGTGTTACTACAAATACTTGTCTTAGAGAAGCTCAGTGCAATGCTGATGCATTTTTCTTTTCTTCTTTCACTTTTAGATCGCAGCAAAATAATTCCTGTTCTTCTTGGACCAAAGCTTAACTATGTGAAGGTGGAATTAGGTATATTTCGACATACATATATTCTGCATTTAGGAATGGGGGTATAACTGAGTCTTCCAAGGTTAAATCTGATTCATGATCGATCCATATTGTGTGTGCATCACACGTGCCAGGTTTAGTGAAGAACGTTACAAAGAGAAGAAAAGCCTATCATTGTTTGAATGTTGCCATTTGTAGGCTGGTGAAAACGAATAGTCTGTTGAAAACATTATAGAACCACTTGTGGTTTTTAGATAGGTTTTTCGTCACCCTGCTGTGGCTTTTCTGTAATAGTCTTTATGGCCACTTTTAAATATGAAAACTCCAGGGGCACCTGGGTGGCTCAGTCCTTAAGCGTCTGCCTTCGGCTCAGGTCATGATCCCAGGGTCCTGGGATCCACGGGAAGCCTGCTTCTCCCTCTCCCACTCCCCGTGCTTGTGTTCCCTCTCTCGCTGTGTCTCTCTCTGTCAAATAAATAAATTAAAATCTTTAAATAAATAAATAAATATGAAAACTCTATGAGAGAACACTCTGGAGGAATGATTCAGACTTATTCTGTGGTCTGAATATTTGATTGATGAATCAAAGGGCTTTGAATCAATGGACTTAACTGACTGTACATTTAAGATTTGCCTAGACAGGGCTTGATGAAATCAATGCATCCAGTTGCATAAGTAATTCCTTTCCAAAAGGGAAGGAAGGAAGGAAAAGAAGAAATTAACATATGCTACACCATGTTTTGTATTAGGTGATTGACATATATTCAAACAACTCCGAGGGGTATTATTCCCATCTTGTGGATTAAATGACCAAAGCCCAGGAGAAAGGGTTCTGTAATTTGTCTAAAGTTAAATCAATAAAAAGTGGCAAAGCTGGGGTCCAAGTTGCTGTTCACTGTTTCCTAAGCCCACACCTTTGGACCAGCATCTGTCACAATCATTTGTGGGACCGCATCTGCCCAACATAGCTCAGATACTTTGCCATTTGTAGTTGTGGTTTGCCTGCTTTTTATTGATTTCTGAACTTAGCTCTATTATTTCTTTCTTCTCATTTGGGGCTTAATTTGCACCTCATTTTTCATTTGTCGACATGGTGACATAGAGAATTAATTTCAGTTAACCTCTCTTGTAGCACATGCATTTTAAACTCTATAAAGTTCCCTCTAATCATGACTTGAGTTGTTTCCAACAAATACGGGTATGCCATATTTTCATTACTATCCGGTTCAAACATTTAAAAAAAAACTTCCCTTGTGATTTCTTCTTTCTTCTATGGATTATTTTTTCTTCTTAATTTCCAAATCTTTGGAGGATTTTCTAGTTGTTTTTTGTTGTTGTTGCTGTTATTGATATCCAGTTAAGTTCCATTCTGGTCCAAGATTATACACTGTATCATTTCTGTCCTATGACATTTGTAGTAACTTGCTTCAGGACCAGAATGTGGTGTGTCTTTGATGAATGTTCCAAGTGCATCTGAAACAAATACGCATTCTGCAGGTTTTGGTTTTATCATGCTGTAAATATCAATTATGTGAAGTTAGCTAATGGTATTATTCAGATCATCTATATTTTAACCACGCTTTTGTGTGTTTTCTTTATCTGTTACCAAGAGATGTTAACATCTGCAACTACGATGGTAATTTATCTCAGTATCCTTTAGTTCCGTCAATCCTTGCTTTATATATGCCGAGGTTATCTTATGGGCATATACAAACTGATGCCTGTTGAATTGATACTTTATCATTATAAAATTTCTCTCTTTATCTATCATACTTCTTTCCTGAGTGCCTACTTTCTCTGATAGTGGATAGACATATCAGTTTTCTTTTGTTTGAGACCGACAGGCTTTCTCGCTCTTTTTTTTTTTTAACATCTTTTTACTTTTAGCATTTCTTTGTAAATCAAATACACATAAAATGTATTTCACATAGATGGCATATATTTGGATCTTTTTTGAAATCCAGTCTGTATAGTGTGTAATCCATTTGCATTTCATGAATTATGGATGGAGGTGGTGTGAAGCCTCTCATCTTGCTACCTGTTTTTTAGTTGGTTTATGTGTTCTTCGGTCCTGTTATTCCTCCCTTCCTTTTGGATTCATGCAGTATTTTTCTTTTCATTATTTAATCTGCTTTGTTTTCTTTTGTGTATCCTTAGTAGTTCTAGAGATTACAATATGTATCCTTGTCTGACTGCAATGAGACAAATGTACATCTCAGCACATTCATAACTTCACAGCATGGGAGGACCTTGCAACAGTTCATTTCATTTGTCCCTCCTACCTCAGGTTGTGCTGTTATTTTATGTATTTCTCTCTTGCAGATGTGCTAAAACTCACAATAGATCACATTATTATTGCTTTAAATAACCCACAGTCTTTTACGTTACTCAAATATTTGTATTTTCTTGTGCTCTTCATTTGTTCCTGTAGTTGCTTGCTTTCATCTGGGATAATTTTTCATGAGTCTGAAAACTGTCCTTTGGGATTTCTTGCAGTGTGGTTTTGCCGGGTGGGGGAGGGGCACGGGGACTTCAGTCCTGTGTTTGTTGTACAGCGTTTCCTCTATGGGGGTTTTCTCTCCTAAGTACTATGAGACTGTAGGAGAAACCGGTCAGCCTTCGCAGCCTCCTCAGCAGTCATCTTGTAAGCCCGTGTGGCTGTCAGACTTTCCACTGGGCTCTCTTTTTTTCTATGAGATTCCCTCTACGCTGTACAAACCAAAACGGATTTCTCCCAAGAATAAGATGGCTGGCTATCTCAGCTTCCCCCCGGAAGGGCTTTTTCCTGACGGCGTTTTCAGCTCAACTGTTTCTCTTTGTTTTCTCTGCGCTTGGGGGTCTATAATTTTTAGCTAATTTCATTTTTGTGTGTGACTTATCCATTTTGTTTTTCTAGAAGTTGCCGTGGGAGTGTTGGTCTGACAGTCCCTACTAAATTGTATGTTGAAAAGAAAGTCCACTGGCCACTCTAAGTTTTAATAATTGATTTAAACATGAACATTTGAAGACAAACCATTTCATATTTTGGTGATGACTTATAATTGCTACCTAATTTCTCTGCTTTATACATTTTTTTAAAATTTAAAAATAAGGCATATCTGTTTTGTTTCTGGAATGTAGCACTATATTATCTTTATATATTAGGTTAACATATAGTGATTATATTCATTTTAAACCTTCGGGAAATCTGAGTTTCTAAGATCAGAACATTGGTTATCAACTTTTATGTAGGAAAAGATGTAGAACTCAACTGCTCTGCTTTGGCGAATGAAAAGGATACGGTTTATTGGAACGTGTGGGAAGAAAATGGAAAGGAACCTAATGTACATGAAGAGAACATAACAAGAACTAGGTATGTATATGCGATACATTATTTGTCACAATATATACAAATCACCTTTTGTTGTAGATACATGATATAAAAAAACACCAGAGTCCTGGACATCTGGGCTCTTTCCATAGTTTGGCTATTATGGACATTGCTGCTATAAACATTGGGGTGCATGTACCCCTTCGAATCGGTATGTTTGTATCCTTTGGATAAATACCTAGTAGTGCAATTGCAAAAGCAAACAAACAAACAAACAAACCCCAGCATCCTGAATCGATGATTGGATGTTTAAGTTTAAATTTTAATTATAATTTACATATTTTATATTTATAATTACCACGCTCTAGGTTGATGGATTATGCAGAAATCTATTGCCAAGATCTAAGCTAGAAAAAGTGAGGCTTTTTCGCATCATTTACAAAAGTAGCTTTTGGTCAGTCAGGATCTGATGGGGATGGGGATTTTACTTAAGCATCTTATAAGATTAGTAATCATATAAGACTCTCCAAAGCTTGTCAGATGTAAGTTTTGTCTCAAGGAAACACTAATGTACCCGTCGCGTACCCTGTGACATTCACTGTTGGCAGATTGACATTGAACATAGTTATTATTGCAGCATTTTGCTGTCAAGAGTCTATTAATGGAAATTAGAAACACAGTAAGAGCAGGTAAAAGAAATTAAAAAATAAACCACGAAGAGGGCATTGGTTAGATGTAAGTACCTAGGAGGCAGCTTTTGGTGCAAAAAGTTTCAAATCACATGCGTATTAGTACTTACGTAGCCTATGGTCTTCCAGTAAGGAACGGTCACACTTATTAAAAGAAAACATGCGAAGCCTGTGGTCATTTAAGTGTTTCTGAATGACTTCGGGTCTTTACTCTACTTAGTAATGTCCTGATACACTCAGGTTTTAGTGAGTAGTGACCCCAAGGTGTCTGTCACCTTGGCTGCACTTTTGAGGCTTTTTTCCTGCCTTTTACACTTCAAAACATTCCTGGTCATCCCACTGGCAGCTCTCGATTCCTGCTGGCACTTGCCTGCGAGCTCCTAATGGTGCAAGGACCGTGGCCTCGCCCGGTAGCGGGCGTGTGAATGCTGGTCCAGCTGAAATACATGCCTTGCCATTGTGTCTCATCCTCAGCATCAGACCTTCGCTCGAGTTCTGCATGTCCCCCTTCTCATGATCTATTGCTAATCTCTGGGGGGACAGAAGACCAACTTGCCAAACTATTTGAAATGGAGCTTAAGCTAAGCTAGGGGAGTAAGGTGGTCTTCCTTTAGAGTTAGGTGCATGAGTTTTTTCCGTCACCTGTTTCGGCTTCTCACTGGCCTTTTGTGCCTTACTTTCGGGGTCTTTCACTGATCTTAGATAGTTGCTATTTCTGGATTGGTGACTTCTGTGCAGAATTACGTTCTAAAATGTATTTGAGACAGTTGGAGGCTACAGTGGGTGCTGTGTCCCGAGTACTAGAGACACCTGCTGCTAGGGGTGTGGCAGGTGAGTGAGTGGCCCCACCTGGGGAAGGCTTTCACAGGTTGTCACTGGTGGGGAAGCTGATGTCATGCGCAGTTGCCTTGCATCAACAACAGCACAATGTGGATCTCTTAAGAAGAGAAAGACAACTTGCTGCTGGTGTTTGTCTAAGTCATTTTCTGACACTCCCTGAACAGCTTAATTGGCATTTCTCATGTGCCTGTGGGCGTGTCTGAGAATAGTGTCATTCTTTTTTATTTTTAAAAGATTTATTTATTTATTTCAGAGAGAGAGAGAGCATGCAAGCAGGGGGAGGAGCAGAGGGAGAGGGAGAGAATCTCAAGCAGACTCCACACTGAGCGTGGAGCCCGACACAAGGCTCTATCCCAGGACCCTGAGATCATGACCTGAGCCGAAGTCAAGAGTCGGACGCTTAACTGACTGAGCCACCCAGGTGCTCCGAATAGTGTCATTCTTAAGTTGATTTTCAATGCTGAACAAATAAAAGTGACCTTTAGGATTGCATGGAGAAACCTGATAGGAATCTGTATTTACGCCAAACCATTTGCAGCCTTGTCACGATTGGTGGAGACCTCCCCGTGGGAGGAAAGCTAAGTAGTTAGGAGAAGAGAAATAGGGGGAAATAATTGAGAGAATATTTTCTTGTGTTTTCAAGTCAGCATCATTACCTTCCAGCATTTTCATTCTGGGCAGTGCACAGCATCATTCCCCAGGTGGTCTCAGGAGGGCTGTTTCTGCCCGCCCTGATGCTCCCTGGAGGAGCCGGGATTCGTGGTGGCCCAGTCTCTGAGTCCCCTTCAGAAAAGGAAGGTTCCATAGAGCCAACAGATCCACTGCTCTTGAGTGTTTGCATGTATGAACTCCTCTCTCGTGGGTAATGTTGCTGGTTATGACCAACGCCTATCACTGAATTATTTCCTCTTTTACAGGACTCCAGATGGCAAATTGTATGCATCAAGAATATTGAGAATTGAGAATATCAATGAAAAAAATCTAGAGTTTTCATATAATTGTGCTGTGGCCAGCGAGGGAGGCATAGACACCATAAACTTTGTCTTGTTGAAAAAAGGTATGAGAAAGTTTTATCGTGGAAGTCTGTGGAAGCTTAGAACGTTGCTGCTGAGACACCCCTCAGAGATCACCACTCCCTCATTTTACAGCCCAGGAAGCAAGTTCCCGAAGGTTGAAATTGTCAACCTTGTGTCACAGGCATTCAGGCTAAACTGGGGCTCAGTCCCCAGCTGGAGTCCCCTGTGCATTGATTTTGTGCAGAGAATGAAAGCACAAACTCTATTCTTTTGCTCTCAATCATATTGTAGACCCAGATAGAAACCAGGGGCCCCGGACAGGGAAGCAGATGCAGCCTGGAGACAGAGATGTGTGGCTGGGTGTTGTGGGGGAGGCAGGCAGGGCAGCTCGGCACAGCCACAATGATGGGAGGCAAGCTTGCAGCTGTGTAGGATGAGACCAATGATACTGGGTGTACTGTTGCCTCCAGCCTACCTTAGCTGGGCACTGGGCACAGGGGGTCCTTGGGTGTGGTCATTCATTCAACAAAGATTAACCGAGGCCTCCCTTCCTTGAACCAGTCCCTGGACCTGGCAGGTGGACAGTTGATGGCTCACATCAGTGGACTCCTAAAGTTTTGCACTGCCTGCCTGATGGAGCATTCCGGAGCCATCCCCCTCCTTCCTCCACCAATACAGTACAACCCAGGTCCATTGGCCCAGAAGCTGCTCAGAAGTGGCTTCATATTATGGATGAAGGCACTAAGAGTTAAGGGCATCAGTGACTTTCCCTAGGACACAGATTAAGTGATGGAGCCAGGCGGGGAGCCCAGATGATCTCAGTTCAGTGCTTGCTCTCTCAAGACTATGCAGTTCATTTATGTTTGCAACATACTAGCTGAGATGTAGGTTTGGGTCCCTCTGCATTTCACCCTGGTATCTTATATCCTAGAGACTCACCTTCCCCAAGTAGGGACAGGCTATATCACAATGCTTTCAGGTCAGGTCTCTGAATATCCTTGTACACATTTTTATTCTTTAAAAATTGGAGTAGAAAGATCAGTACTCTGGACTAAAGGCAGGAATGTGGACTAAGTCGATGGGATGTGTTGGGTTGACAACTGGATTAGTGGTCAGTGTAAAAACTGACAACTGTGGTGTGATGGTGGAAGACACTGGGAAACTGTCATTTCACTTATTATTCCTGTTTTCTTTTTCTTTCTAGAAGAGATGGTTGATATCCCAGGCTACGTCTTCACCAGAGGAATGATCATAGCTGTTTTGATCTCAGTGGTAGCTGTGTTCCTAGTGATTATGGGCGTCATTTATAGAGTTGACTTGGCCCTATTTTATAGACATTTCATGGGAAAAGATGAAACGTTAACAGGTAACGAATATTGTAATACTGGGATTTCTTATCTTATGGCTTCATTAAGAAACCAAAAAAAGAAACACTAATCTTCATTTCATATCATTTTGATTATATTGTTGTCTTAATGTGTGGTAGAAGTTTTCCATAGGAAAAATTGATTTGAACATTGTCTAGTATCATCTTTTCCTTTTTATACTTGTATGTTGCCAAAAACTGTTTGCCAAACAATTGTTAATTGTTTTATACATGTATGTCATGTCCTCCTAAATGCCCTGTGAGATGCTTGTGCCCAGGGGCTATCGTTATTCACACACTATCTGGGCACCTTATATAATGTGCATATTCAATAAACTTCATTTAAATAGAATTGAATTGTATTATGATTCATTATTTTAACCTGACAAAGGAGGCAACCTGATGTATCTGCAAGAACCCTGAACTAGAAGCCAAGTGACCTGGGTTCTAGCTTCCTAGATCTGTGTTTTTCTCTATCTGGTGACTCTTTGTTCCCGTTTCTCTATTTTTAAAGGTAATTTGAAGAAGTCCTCAAGTTTCAAGACAATTACTGAATTGTGTCAACTATAGTTTAATAAAAAAAGATAATTCCTGAATTTAAAAAATCAGTCTAATCCATTGCACTTGCTTTGTGTGTGTGTGTGTGTGTGTGTGTGTAAGACACACAGTTCAAAATGCAAAAAGTCTAAGAGTAGAAAATCGCCCTGTCAGCCTGTCCCATGTCTGTGTTTCCCACTTTGTCTGCCATTGATAGTATATCCAAACAAATATGAATATAGGATCAAATCCCACAGCTGTGTTAAAGACAAATCTGGGCAAATTATGTACACTGTTCTGAATTTTGCTTTGCTATGCTCTGGATGCACTTTGGTATCAGTTTATAACGCCTCCTATTTGTTAGAGTTGTACAGTGTTTTATGTCTGCAGATGTATCCCTGTTTGTTTGGTCACATTTTGGGTTATTCACAACCTCTTGTTATTACAGAAATTATGTGACAGAGAGTTTTGTAGAGTCATCGTTTCATTTGTGTGCAGGAAAAATTCCCCAAAGTGGAATTGCTAGCAATATTAAAGGGTAGATACAGTTGTTAATTGGATAGACATTGCCAATTTGCCCTCCCTACTACCATACTCCTACCACCTTCAAAGAATGGGGGTAACTTTTTTCCCATGGCCTTACCCACAACCTTTTGGCTATGTGCCAATCCGATAGGTAAAAAGTTATATCTCAGTGTAGTTTTCATTTGCATTTCACTTACTATGCAAGAGCGTAATTTTTCATTTGTTTAAGGCTCATTTGTATTTACTTTCTCAAAGTACTCATTCATATCCTTTGCCATTTTTCTATTGGGTTGTTGGCCTTTTTTTCTTGTTTATTTCTAGGAGCTATTTACATTTTAAGGAGGTTAGCCTATTGTCTATAATATGAAATGGAAATATTGTTTCCAGATTGTAATTTGTCTTTTGACTTTGCTTATAGTAGTGTGATATGTGGAAGATATTTTTTATTATTCTTAAAGTATACTTGACACAGTGTTATATTAGTTTCAGGTGTACATTTTTATCATTATGGAAGATTTTTTTTAATGTACTCAAGTTTATCCTTTTATGGTTTCTAGATTTGTGGTCACAAGTAGAAAGACCCTCCTGACCTCAAGTTATGAAAGAAGTCTCATGTTGTCCCTGTGAGATTTTTCTAGATTCATGATTCATATTTACAGCTTTTAGTTAATAATATCAAATGAACAAAGCTAATTAATTCAGCTTTGAGCCTGTGTGTGTATGCAATTTTGGTGATGGAGAGAAATGCTACAACTGAGAGATCTATTTTTGGTACCTTTTGAACAGGTCTCTACTTGCATGGACCAGAACATATCTCAAAATGGGCATTCACTAATATCTTTTTGATCTTCAACGAAGATTTTTTCCCCCTTTCTGTTGTGTTTGATGCAAGTCACAGATAATTTTTTCAGTTCACACTTCCCGCCTCCCAGTGTGGCAGTGCATAGAAACATGTACAGACGGGCTCTACACCAGCTCTTTTTAAAGTACGACCTATGACAGTGATCGGTCATGAAAAAGACAGAAATAGAGACATAAGTACAAAAACTAAAACTTTCATAGCTATTTGATATTGCTGCAATATCCAATAGTGTTTTCACATTTTTTGAAGGATTGGAAATGAAAGAAAGCAATCAACCCAAACCAGTCAAATTAAATGAAAACATGATCATTTGCCTAACACAGTTTGAGAAGCGCGAGCCTGACTTCTTAAAGTCCCAAATATACATTCACA
The DNA here is from genome assembly GCF_004348235.1 of Phoca vitulina. Lineage (NCBI taxonomy): Eukaryota > Metazoa > Chordata > Mammalia > Carnivora > Phocidae > Phoca > Phoca vitulina. The sequence goes on from NW_022589725.1 coordinate 39,757,586, forward strand.
TGAGGGTTCCATTTATACAGAACCCAAAATAATTATTATTAGATACTTCCAAATACCCTATCTTAAACACTTCACTTTGTCAGTTATCAAAGCCAGCAAGCCATTCAATTACCTGGGTTTAAAAGAAATTGTAATATAAATTACAAGATTTGCTAAACTAAGAAGAGAATTGCTTGAAATTAGGTATTTGAAAGCCATCGATAGTTGAAAAAACATTTTTTCATTTTTCATGGGTAAGTGTAAAGCTGTATTACTTGTATATCACCATATAAACTTGACTGAATTGTTTTCCTGGTTTATTGCAATAGTAACATCATGATTACAAAAAAAAGGTACCTTTTAAAAAAATGTATTTATTTATTTCTTACATCTTGGTGCCTGTTCTAATCACCGACATAATGATTACAAGTGCAAGCTGTAGCTCTTACACTATTAAATAGCTCTATTTCACAGCAATCTAACAGAATTACTCAGGGCACCCATTTACCGAGTAAACTAGGCACTGGTTCTGTTTTTACCAACTTTTCCTACCTTCGATATGCATGTTAATTCTGCAGGTTTTACCAAAATGTCCTTGCTTTTATATGCATGCAATTCTGCAAAGCAGTTGCTTTCCATCAACAATAGGTTGGGACTTGAACTGCTGAACCTGAATGCTGTAAGTAGAATTGAAGAAGCTTTGCCAGGAACAAAAAGAGTTGTTTTGTGAGCCTGGATGCCACTGAAGATACTAGGCTGAATTGTTGAGCATAGGTGATGTGCATCACAAAGAACATGGACCTAGAATGGTTTTGTCCTTTAGATTTTAATAAAGGATCCAATTATATTTAGTTTTCAACTCAGTAGCAAATTCATAATCCCAATACTATATGCAAGCATAAATCCAACCCCTGTACCATCTAACCAATTGTCATGGGACAGGGATAGACCATTCCCCGCCCACTTCCCCTTCTTCCTCTACCAGTCCCAGTTAGCATCAATTGTATTATTTAGGACCTGACTCAAAATTTCCTTTTCTCAGAAAGTATGTCCCCTAGAGATCACTCTTTAGGCTCTGACCAAGCTGATTCTGTTTGTTTTACTTGTTTTGTTACACTGTCTCACTTCTGCTAATGTGTTATTTGTAAACGTTTTCAAGTTGTTGCATTTGCCTGCTTTCTCTTCTCAGATAGGTTGGATGAAGATAGAAGAGGGTGGTGTATATAATTTTGTAGTTACCCAGTTAGTACAGTGGTCTTTGTTATTTAGGTAACTCTTTCGTCTTGACTTTGTCCCGTTAGCCTCCTGAACACTGCTTCATTATCAGGAATTAAATAGGAGCAGATGTTATTATCGATGAAAACCTTTCAACAGACAGGAAGTTTTCATATTGGCATCTAGGAACATATAATATTTTTAAATATCACAGCATGTGTTACAATAGCATAGTGCTTAAATCACTTCTTTTGTTTCTTCCCGCTTGCCAGTGTAAACGCTCAGCTTTGTTTCTGCCTTTGCCTTTCAGTGGGTCATTTTGAGGGTAGACATTTTAGGATGCTGGTAGGATTAGCTGATACAAGAAAGCCAAGGTGAGATTTGCTTTCCACTCCTGGAACGAGGACATAGTTGGGCTCCTTGGCTTTTTATTGCCTTTAAATTCCTTTAGTTTCTGGATTTATATCTTGTATTTCTCTCCATCCCTCTATGGTGTCAAACAGTGAGAGTCTTAACATACATGCTTAAAAAACAATTTGCTAATTGGCTGCTTGATTAGCATTTGAGGTTTGTGGAGGCTATTTTTTGTTTGTCTTTAATAATAATTGAATTTATTTCTTGTTTTTGACAACTTAAAAAATCAGAGATAAAGAATAATACCTAAAAAGAATCATAGAACCAAAAAATATTTGACGGACCTTGCGAGTTACCTAGTTTAAACATTTTTGTTCTATTTTTTAATTGGTTTTCTGGCAAAAATATTTTCTGTATTCTTTTTTTGAACGACTTCATTGAGCTCTAATCAATATACAAGCAACTGCACATATTTAATGGGTACAATTTGGTGAGTTTGGGTGGGAGGATGCTCTACTTAATTTTTTCCTTTACAATGGTTCCACTCCCATTTTTTGTGACTTTCACTCAAATTTGTACTTAAACTTTTATTTGCACTGTAATTAAAAGAGTAAACCTTATTTCCCTAGATGGAAAAATATACGATGCTTTTGTGTCTTACCTAAAAGAATGTGGACCCGAGAATGGAGAGGAACACACCTTTGCTGTGGAGATTTTGCCTGGGGTGTTGGAGAAACACTTTGGGTATAAATTATGCATATTTGAAAGGGATGTCGTGCCTGGAGGAGGTAAGAAATTTCTATCTGGAATACCAGATAGAAAACTAGTAGAAAGATTTTCTTTTTAAAAGCTGAATAGTGTAGCCTTGCAAAAGGCAATCCTGTTTTGCTTAAAAACAAACATGAACATGATCCTCCAAACCAGAAATAACCAGCTAAATCAATATAATCAATAGTGAGAAAACAAGCCAACTACACTGCTTCTGAGAGTGACCTCCTTGGGGCCCAGACTCTTCATTGCCCTTCCTAGTTCTCTGAACCTTTGGGGAGAGGGCATTCCACTTTCAGAACCAGACCCAGAATCCGCATTGTCCTGAGACATTTATTTAGAAATGCCCCACAGTAAGAACACCCTTCTTGGTAATATTTTGTGCAGCAGGATTGGTTCCTAATTTAATACGTGATCCTCTGGGCTATAAACACAGTTCACTCTTACCGGAAAATACTTGTTCTTTATTGGGTTGACACTGGTGTGAAAATTACAGTAGAGGATAGGAGAGTCGGAAAAGGATAAATAAAGGGAGATTGGTGATTTGTGTCGGATTTTAGTGATGCAATTCAGTTTTTTATTAGTATCTGAATACAAATGACCATAAAACATATATTGAAGCAAATTCCAGTTCAAAGCCAAGAAATTTAGTAACACGTCCATATTTTCTCTGAAATTTTCCAGCACAAGTATTTGAAATCTGGTGTCAGAATAATCTGGGTGCTGATGCATTACCAAGGATGCAATATAAGTGTTTCTACTGCCACCATCATTCCCTCAGCCAACATATCCTGAGTGCCATCCTCGGGCCGAATTCTAAGCTGGGCACTGAAGACATAGCAGTAAATAAGGAATAGCTGTGTTTTCTCCCCCTCCTAGATTATAAATGAGAAAGGGAAAATACGACCAGTTAGAAGGAGAAAATAATACTACTTTTTCATAAACAAATAATAATTAATAAAATAGATTTCTTCTTAGTTCTCAGATGAAAAGAAAGACTGTTTGTATATTTAATTGTAAATAGTTGGGATCAAAACCTCTATTGGAGAAGGGGTAGAGGTCTAGACCAGAAATTGCCAACCCATGGGTCAATTCCAGGCTCTCAGCCTTGTTGAAACACAGCGATGTGCTGTTTAGTTTGTGTATTGTCTGCATTTGCCTTTGAGCTAAATAGCAGAGATGGGTAACACAACGCCGGAAATCGTCATTCTCTGGCCCTTTACAGAAAGTTTGTCAACTTCTGGTCTGGAATCATGGTGGGATATATACATTTTTATCTTTAAATTCGGATTTCAGCGTGCTCCTCCCTGCCTACGGAGAGGCGAGATAGCATCACGGGACTCTGGAAGCAGACCGCTTAGGTCCTGATTCTGATGCTGCCATTTACTGGCTGTGTGACTCTGGGCGAGTTACTTAACCACTCTGTACTTCGGCTTCTTCATCTGTAAAATGTTGGTGATAACGATACTTTCTTCATAGGGTCATTGTGATGCTTTAATGAGTTGATATACATAAAACATCTAGAAGAGGGTTTGGCACAGAGTAAGGGCCAAGTGTTCATTATTGCTGTCACCTAGATGATTGTTTTTAACAGGTGTATAAAGTTGAGAATAAGTGGTTTTTCTTGAGAAAAATTATTAGTGAAGTAGAGTTAAGTAATACAAAAGTAGACCTTCATCTCCTGTCTTCCCTCTTTAATTTTTAATTAGTTCTCTTTAATTATTATGCCACATCTTGCATTTTTAGCTGTTGTTGATGAAATCCACTCACTGATAGAAAAAAGTCGAAGACTGATCATCGTCCTAAGTAAAAGCTACATGTCTAATGAAGTCAGGTATGAACTTGAAAGTGGACTCCATGAAGCGCTGGTAGAAAGGAAAATTAAAATCATCTTAATTGAATTTACACCTGTCAGTGACTTCACATTCTTCCCCCAGTCACTACAGCTTTTGAAATCTCACAGAGTTCTGAAATGGAATGCTGATAAACCTCCGTCGTATAACTCAAGGTTCTGGAAAAATCTTCTTTATCTGATGCCTGCAAAAATGGTCAAGCCATGCGGAGCTGAATCTGAAGTCTTACCTGTTCTTTCACGGTCCTGACCTTTAGGAAAGCTGAACATAAGAAAGAACTCTTGGCACTCTGGGCCTAGAGTGGATGAGCCTGTTTTTAACAAAGGGCATTATTAAAAATATTTACCTCTCTGAAAATCCTACTTACAGCTTGAAGATGACAGTCGTCATTATGTTGCCAGGGATAAGACTGAACACTGAGCCGTGGTCATGTGCTCCCAGAGGAACCTGGGATTCCAAAGAAATGCATCTCCTGTTTCTTCCTCCTCAATAACTGGCTACAGGTGCTCATTCTCAATCCATGTTCAGCAACTGTGAGGCTGATATGCCTTATAAAAAGGGTACATCTTTACATTTTTAATGCTAATGATTGAATTAAAGGATTGTAAGTTCATGAAGTGGCATTTTCTATGATCCAGTAGGTGACGTAATAGCAGGAACGGTGTCTTCACTCTCCCACAGTGCAGCCTACCTCTAAGCACCATGGATAGTGCCTGGGATGTGGTGGAGAGCTGGTGGGGCTGTGTGCATCGGGGACCGAGGTGTGACAGGACCTCAGCCTCAGGACACGTTTAATGTGTCCCGGCCACAGCTGCAGACCCACAGTTATCAGGACCCCCCTAAAGCACTGCACAGGGCTTGCTTAATTGGGCCTATTTGGAGGGAACTTCCCCAAACTGTTTTATCTTTCATGAGAGGCACACATTTGAATTAAGATAATTCTCTGGGTTTCTCAAAAATGGTCTAAAACATTTGTTGATTTAACAGGAATGTTTATAGATAGGACAGGTGCCAGATCATATCATCCATATTAGCCATTAGTCACTATTATCCATTAGCCACAGCAAAATATGATCGTTACTGGCTTGATTTGTAAAAAAAAAAATGACATATTTAAAATACCTTCAAGGTGGAGGCAGCATGGCATGGTGTTTGAGCATGAGCCACACAGTCAAGACACTTGAGTTCGAATCCTGGGCTTGCTACTTACTTCGGTGACCCCTGGAGCCTTTTGAACCAATCTGCGCCTCCATTTCCTCATCTGTAAATTTAGAATTTATAGTAATTGTACCTACTTCACAGGGGAACTAAATGAATAAATATAAATAAAGTACTTAGAACAGTTCTTGGCACAGACTTAATAGTATATGTGTGACTATTACTACTTTACTATTAATTGTTACTATTAATTGTTAGATGAGTTATTTAGCAGTGAACTAAAATGGAAGGCAGAGAGCAGGAAAAGGAGAGAGACCTGGAAGGAAGGCAGTTTTGACTTGAGGACATTTGTATATAGGGAAAAGCATATGGGAGAAGCATATCAATAGGGCAAAAGGTATTTCTCCATTAGACATGTGAAACTTTTGGCATTGGAAGACATGTGCCTCTCACTCTAAGGTGAGTCCAGCACTGTAGGCTTTCTTGCTGGCCTCGGCAGTCATGGCTGTCCATGGAAATCACTGAGTGACTGACAAATATCCGCCTTACACAGAAAGAAAGAGTTGGGTTAAATCTGGAAGCCTGGTTAGAATATATGGGGTGCAAGGTGAATGTTCCAGAAAGGTTTAAAGCAGAGACTGTTAAAAACAGCTGTAGTAGATATTGCTGAAAATTAAAAAATTGAGATTTTATTATTCTTAGAGATACACAAGGAGTTAGACCTCTGACGGGTACTAGGAGCTCCCACTATGTTGCTGCTGATGGTTGACCAGGATGGTCAGCGAGGCGTAGGGAGGCCAGGACAGTCAGCGAGGTGCAGAGAGGAGGAGCTTCCCTGCAGCTATCAACATACTTGTCTAAAGCAGGGACAATGGCAAAACCAGTGCCCAAGGCCAAGTCGAATCGTAGCTTTAAATTCAAGGAGGAAATAACTGAAGTGCAGCTCTGAGGGAGGAGACCCAGCGTCTGAGGGAAGCCATCTTTCTGAGCAGAAGCTACTCTGAGAGGTGGGCTCAGGAGTAATGGAGGGCTCTTCAAAGAGTGAGCAAGCCATAGATCTAACAGGAAACGGTGTGTGTGTGTGTGCTGTGGGCAGGACACACGGTCCTTTCTGCCTGCTCCACTGGTAATGACCACAGTCCAGGCTGGGGGCTCCGAGACCAATGTCTATATTTCTGTGTGAGGCTTGTGACGACAAGATTTTCTCTCTTTACAGCCTATCTTGTGGTTGCTCATACACACTCAGGGAATGTGATTTATGTTATACCCATTTATACATCAAGATATACAACTTGATGTGCGTGCTTAATAATTAATGGTGAACATGCTATGAATAGACTTCTAGATTGTGTTTTGGGAGTCCTAGGGCTTTTTCTGTTTTTTTGTTTTTTGTTTTTATTTTATTATGTTATGTTAATCACCATACATTACATCATTAGTTTTTGATGTAGTGTTTCCTCATGGTGCCTTAGGGACCATCCTGGGCAGTGGGGTGGAGTGCGGGGGAACATGGGAACTGGGTCTAGTCTTCTCCCCACTGCCCATTCCTTCCAGATACCTCAGCTAGAACAACACTGCTTTTACCCATTTTTATGTTGAGGTTCCACATACTCATTTTATTTATTTTTTTAAAGACTTTATTTATTTATTTGACAGAAAGAGACAGTGAGAGAGGGAACACAAGCAGGGGGAGTGGGAGAGGGAGAAGCAGGCTTCCTGCGAGCAGGGAGCCCGATGCAGGACTCGATCCCAGGATCCTGGCATCATGACCTGAGCCGAAGGCAGACGCTTAATGACTGAGCCACCCAGGCACCCCAACATAGTCATTTTATTTAACAAAATAAAATACCTCCAAATAGATCATGGTTTAGATGTAATGAACATAATCCTCTCTAGCTAGTTTAAACAGAAACAGTTCTAGAATTGTCAGAGAGGGAAAGAAATAGACCCTAGACTAATCTTCCAAGAATATCTTCTGAAGTCACACAAAAAACTGGGCTGTCAAAGGTGCTGATCCTCCACAGACAGGAAGAAATCTGCTGAATCGGGAAGCTCCTGATGTAGCTGCCAGATCCTGAACTAGTTTGGAGTCAAAGTTGAGGGAAAGCCCCATACTGTGGAATTGTCCAGGGCTGAAAAAGCCAATTGCTTCTGGGTACCTGGGCCCACCAGGACCAACAGAATTATTAATTTGCTTTATCCCACAAGAAACCTAGTAGCCTCAGAATAATTTATTATACTAACACAGCCATCTATATTTTGCTTATTAAAAAAAATTCAAGATTTTTTTTGGGGGGGTACTATTTTAGACCTTGAGAATATCCCATTAGAATATAATAAAGTCAAGCTCTCGTGTTCTGGAGTCATTTGAAATTATTCTTCTTGATGTAGTTTTGTCAACTCAATAAATAGTTCAATTTCGTTGATTTTGATTTTGATTTTTAGGGATTGCTTCTTAAAATTTTGCTTTGTTTTATAATAATGCAAGATAGTTAACAGCCTTCTAGTGCAAATTTATAAAATAAGGTATATGCAGAAAAATCCAGCTTCTATTCCTCTCCCTGCTACTTGTTTGCTCCTTCCCATATAAGCAAACCTTTCTAGAAATGATGTCACTATATCCTTCTATTTTTAATATAAATGAAGATACATACATATTTAAACCCCCTCACTTCTTACAGATAAATGGTAGCATATTATATACAATTTTCCACCTTGTTTTCCCATTTCATAATATATTCCAGAGATCATTGCCTAATTGCATTTGGTGCTATTTCTCATTCTTTCTTAGAGATACATGACACACCATTTGTGTGGCTGTACCACAGTTTATTCAACCGGTCTCAAATATTTCCTGTCTTTTGCAATCTTAGATTATGTTGTAAAGTATAGTCTTATGCATACATCTTGTCATATTTTTGCTAGAATATTTTGGAGATGGATTGCTAGAAGTAGGATCTCTGCATCAGAGGATAATGCATATGTACTTTGGCTTAATATTGCCTTTTCATATGGATTGTCCTTTTGAACTCCCATTAGCAATGTAAGGAGTACTTACCTTAGTTTTTGCCAATTTTTCTGCAAAGATAATGATCTTTTTCATCTCTGTTGTTGGAAGATCTTTACATATAAGCTATTAAGACACTGCAATGTAAGTTGCAAATATTTTGTGTTCCCAATCTATCACTTGTATTTCTACTTTGCTAGTGGTATTTACCCATTCCCTGATTATAGAGGAATTTACCCATTCTTCCAATATTTGTATATATTCACTTTTTAAAATTTAAATCTTCAGTTCATTTGGAATTTATTCTGGTGTGCAGTGCAAGGAATGGATCCAATGAAACATTTTCTACATGGCAGTCCAGCTAGCACATTACTTTTTAAAAATATCATCTTTTACCCACTGATGTAACTTCCATTAAATTTTCATATCCCATCAGATCTATTCCTAGACCATCTAGTCTTTTCTATTGGTCAACTTTCTATTCATGAGATAATTCCACACTGTTTTAATTATAGAGATTTAAAAATGTATTTTAATATCTTGTAGTGGCTATGTCCCTTGCTGCACCCCAAAGCTCCTATTTTTCAGTGAATTTCTGATATTTCTCACATGTTTTTGTTTTCCTAATGAATTTTACAATTAGCATGCTTAACTCCAAAGAAAAACCTGATGGTATTTATTGGATTCACATTAAAATTTTTAAGTTAACATAGGGAGGATTGATTTTTTTTTTTTTTTTTTTTGAGGTTTTGTCTACCTAACCAAGAACATAGAATGTCTTTCTCCTTGTTTAAATCTGTATTTGATTCTTTCTGGAGAGTTTGATAGTTTTTCTCTTAAAGATTTTGGATATTTCATGTTAAGTTCATGCTATTTTGCTATTAAAATGGTATCTTTCTTACATCTTCTAAATTGTTTTTGTTTTTATCATCTACTACACTTCATTAAATTCTTAGTGCATGTAGTGATTATTTAATTGATTCTTTGTTTTTTTTCTCTCTATATAATCATATCATCTGCAAAAAGAGATGGGCAATTAGACATAATTAATTAGAGATAAGCAATTAGAAGCAATGGAATTGGAGGGGAATTCCAATGCCTCTAATTGTTTTTTCTTGTTTAATTGCATTGGCAATTTACCCCCAAGTGAAATAGAATTCATTCATCCAATGGTAATATATGTTTCAGTTATTTATTGCTGTCTAACAAACTATACTAAAACTTAGTTGCTTAAACATAAGATTTTATTATTATTTCTCACAATGCTGCAATCTGGTTGGGCTCAGTTGGACTGTTTTATTGCTCCATGTGGTGTCTGCTGGGACTGGAACATTCTGGATGTTCTTCACTCATATATCTGAAGCTGGGATGGTTGGAGCAACCGGAGTCTGCCCAGACTTCTCTCTCTCTCTCTCTCTCTCTCTGTCTCTCCCTCCCTCCTTCCTTATGTTTTTACAACCTGGCTAGCTTGGGCTTCCTTACTGCAAATGATTTTAAGATATTCGGAATTCTTGTATTGTGCCTGGCTTCCAAAAGAGAGGAGGTAGAAGCTGAAGATCTTTCAAAGACTGGGTTCAGAGCTGGCACATTGTCACTTCCACTGCATTCTATTGGTCAAAGAAAGTCACAAAGTCAACCCAGATTCAAGGACAGGGAAAATAGACTCTACTTCTGGACATGTAAAGCAAAATGCACATGACGAGGCAGAGGAATTGATGGCAGCCATTTTGGGAGACTATCCTTGCAATGCCTATACCAGGATAGCCCATCTCCAGCAAACCTATTCAAATCCTATTAAATAATGTGTTCAAATTCATTATCAAGGTCTGCATTAGGATCTCTGAAACTTCAGAAGGACTGCTTCCACACTCTAATTCACTCGAATCCAGTTTAACAGTTATTGAATACCTATCATAAACAACACCTTATGTTTAAACTTCTCCTTCCATCCTACCCATGTCTCTCCCCAGCCCCCAGGTCTGCTGCCTTTCTTCTTGTCACTGTGCAGCTCCCACAGGCCACTGTGAGCCTGGAACTTTACATGCCTGGAATATTCTTTTAGCTGCTTCTTATGACCTCTCTTGGAATAGGTCTGAAAAAAGCAGTCACATCCTCTTGGAATCCCAGGCAGATTTATGATCAGTGGCAGATACCTTTGGGGGTTTATTTCTGGCTGTAATTGCTAATTCCTTCTTCTACCGTTCTACACTCACCTCAGGTAAACACTTATTTTGCCTTCATCTCAAAGTGGACTTAGTCTTCACCTGTGTTTTATGTTCTCCTCTAGTTACGTGTAGAGAAAGTCGTGGAGCTCTGACGTGCTCAGATGAATCAGCCCTATCCTTGCCAGAATATAAGACTCTTGAGGGAAGGTGATATCAAGGCTTAACAGTATGCTTTCTGGGCCAGCACTCTTTTGGACTAGTGTGGTCTCAGGATCCTTATTAAGTGATTTCAGTTGTTCTATCAAAGGGACAGTGGTGCTCTTAATTATATGTTATATTTTGAAGCTTTCTCTATTAATAAATAGGTACCCAAAAACCTTGGTGAATTTAGACTTTAAACTTATTTCCCTCTTTGTCAATAAATTATTGCTTTATACAAACAGTGTGGGAGAGAGATTTTTTCCTCTTCCAGAATTAAAGTTAGTCATCAGAAAGGCTTAAGCTTATATCTTAAGGGTTGCACTTTCAGAGGTTAGTTTGACAAGACAAAAAAGAAAAAAAAAAAAACAAAGTTGAGAAATTGAGTGCTAATATTCTTTACAGGAAATTCCTGTAAAGGGAACAGGCTTACTCATTCTTTCAACTAAACCTAACCACAAACCTTATTTGGTTGAGGTGGTTGGTCAGAGAAGAGTTTTAGATGCTTCATCTTCAGGACATTTCCTTCTATTGATAACAGGTAGTTCATTTGATTTTTCTCTGTATGCCAAAGATTTGGCAAAGACAATGGTAGTTTGCAAAATAACAAATGTTTTCTTCTTTTCTCCAGATATAACTCATCATTTCCAAACATGTGTGAGTTAAATGGCTGTTGTGTCTTCTCCAGGTATTTCTCTGGCTAGGAAGAGATATATAGTAGAACTCTGAAAATCGGTATTTTCACATGTTCTTCAGATACAAAAGCTGGCAGTTACTGAAATAAGGACTCAAAGTTCCTTCCTCTTTTTTTTTATGTCTTAAGAACAGGAAATAAATGTAAGAATTATTTTCGCTAGATTTCCTAACCAGAAAATATAAGTTGAGAAAAGAGCTTAAATAATTTTCAAAGTGAATTTAGAAATTCCTGTTCATGAGATTTTTTAAAGCTTTTTTTTAAGATTTTTTTTAAAGAATTTATTTAATTACTTGATAGAGAGAGAGCATAAGCAGGGAGAGCGGCAGGCAGAGGGAGATGGAGAAGCAGGCTCCCCACTGAGCAGGGATCTTGATGTGGGGCTCGATCCCAGGACCCTGGGATCATGACCTGAGCCGAAGGCAGACGTTTAACCAACTGAGCCACCCAGGCGCCCCTCATGAAATTTTTTAATAACAGATGTGCTATCTAAGAAAATTTATATCTCCCTACCTATACAGTCTTCACTTTATAAAAACATGATACTTATCAAAAAACTGACGTATAGTGATTTTAGCATTTTGTGGATATTGGCTAAGAGTAGAGAGACTCTAGATGTTTGCCAAATTCTAATGTTCATCTTGATGTGACCATAAGATCAAGTGATTGACAGCAGTCACTACACACTGGATTTTCTGTAATTCTCAGATAATAGGGTATAAAGCTAACATGGATCATGTGAAAATCATAACAATATTAGTTGAATTAAACAGTCACTATTACAGTACACCAAATCTCTATATGCACCTGTGTTCTCTGTGTAGTCACTGCTGATCCTGTGGGCAATTATAAAGTAGTTTTTTTTTTAAAGATTTTATTTATTTAGTTGAGAGAGAGAGAGAGAGCATGAGTGGAGTGGTGGGAGGGGCAGAGGGAGAAGCAGACTCCCTAGTGAGCAGGAAGCCCAACTCTTGGCTCAATCCCAGGACCCAGAATCATGATCTGAGCTGAAGGTAGATGCTTAACTGACTGAGTCACCCAGGTGCCCCTAAAGCAGTTTGTCTTTGACAGTAAGATTTCCATTCCTAAAGCTCTGTTGACACCTGCCTTCTCCAGCATTTTCCTCTCTTTTGCCTTATACCATCAAAACCTTGGTCAGCAAAAATTTTAGTTCACTCTTAACCAAAGATAGTTGAAGGTCTAGCTTTGACCAGTGGAGGCAGGGAATCATCAACCTCTGACAAAAGAATTGTGGCTCTCAAAAAGCAGGTATGAAAATGTTTTGGAGAGAACCTTCAAGTACTTGAAGTTGCCCTGTTGGGCTCTCATCTCCTTCTGTGAGGGGGTAACATGTGGTGATGAGAAAATCAGAGGTTGGAGGCCCTGTACATCTGGACATGAATTCTTTTTATACTTACCAGATGTGTGATTATCATTAATAGTGGGGTCCACTATTTCAAGCAATGTGAGCTTTGGTTGCCCATTAGTACAATAAGCAAGATAATCATCTTCCCATGTGTGACCAGAAAATAAATGAGAGCAGTGCACTATGTTCAGTGACACCTGCCCATGGTTTTAACTCCCCTCAACAGAGACTCTACAGACTGTTTTGGATTAAGTTGCCCTTGCTCAATAAACCATATACTCTGCATCTTGTGTGATTCCTTATGATTCTGAAAGCATTTTGGTAATGGTAGAATGCGAGTCATCACCTAGACGTTAAATAGTCCTAAAAAGGTAGATGTTGACAAACAAGTCACACAGTGTGTTATCCCACTTAAATGGGGTTTCCAGAATAGGCTTGTCCTTGTGTTGTTCAGTTGCCAACAGTACTGACAACAGCTGTTATAACTCAGCATGGACCCACCTCTCCAGGGTCTATTCTTGTCCCTGAATGGGGCTTCCCAAGGATGTGATTGCCCTGACCCTTGTTTATAATGTAGATGCCAATATTCTCCTCAGGAATCTGATTTAATATGATTTGGAGAGCCCAGAATTCTGCATTTTTAATCAGTGTTCCAGGTCACTACTGTAATCAAGAAAATTTGAGAAACGATGTCCCAGAGACAGAGCTATAGTCTGGAAACAGCTCCAGGCAGCCTGAGGTCGTAAGCCAGCAGGTGAGTACATCATGGAGAGAGCTTCTGGTGGCTCAAAGTTGGGTTGGAAATTCCTGAGGTCTGGAGGCTGCTGGATATGGTAACCAATTGGCTATAGGCTTTGACATTCAAACATGGAATCACAAAATGTTAGAGCTGAGATGATCTTAGCAATCATGTTCTCACGGTTCCCAAGCCAAGGAGCTTCAAAAAAAAAATACACATTTCCTAGTTTAAACCCCAGAACTTCAGATTCCCTAGCTCTGAGGTGAAGGAACTACTGATACAGCCCAAATAATTCATTTTGCAGATAAGAAAACTGAAGTACAGAGAGAGGTTAAGTGTCTTAACTGGAGTCACACAACAATTTAATGGTCAAACCTAGATTGATATGCATTTGTCCTGACTCCTCCTGAAGTGTTTTGCATTTATCTGGACAACAGAACTGATCGTGACTCATACATAAAGCTTTGTCCTGGGATTTGGAGCTAAGATTTCTGAAACAAGATCCCTGCTCTTAAGGAGCTCCCAGTCTAGTGGGAGAACACAGCATACAAGATAACAATGATACTGCGGTGTGGGTAAACTATGAACAAGGAGTTACTGAGGCCCTCTTGTTAGCCTGGTACTATTCCTGGAGAGAGCATGCAGGCTGGAAAAGACAGACCCAGCTCTTACTGGCGTGGATTTTCAATTCTTGTAGGGGCATAAGTTTTTAAAACAACATATTTTGAGACCATAATGTGAGCTAAGACACAGTCATATAAGATGAGTAACAAGATGGTTGCTGGCTGGTGCAGTAGTGAGGAGGGAGGGATGGGCTTCATTATATCAATGGCCAGACAAGGTCTCTCTGGAGAAGAAATGCAATACAAGACACAAGAGAGCCAAATCAAAGCCCACAGTGTTTTGCAAATGGTGGCTGGAATGGATTTTTTTAAAGATTTATTTCTTTATTTTAGAGAGAGGGAGACAGAGAGAGTGAGAGAGTGTGCATGAGTGGGCAGGGGGACGGGCAGAGGAAGAGGGAGAGACAGAATCCTCAGACTCCCCACTGAGCATGGAGCCCAACATGGGACTCGATCCCAGGACCCTGAGATAATGACCTGAGCTGAAGGCAGATGCTTAACCTACTGAGCCACCCAGGGACCCCCTAGGAATGGGTTCTTTATCTCATGTGTGGTGCAGCTGATAAAGTCTGCAGCATGGAAATGGCACGCTCAGGTTTGCTTTTTAGGAAGATGCTTCTAGAGGTTGGAGATGGGGAGATTATTCTTTGAGGGAAAGGAAAGAAAGGTGAAGGGGAGACCACATCTCAAAAGGCAGTTGCTGATCCTGTCTTGTTCCTCGACCATAGTCCTTGTAAGAAGAGCCACCCGTTGTCACCAATGGGGATAAACAGTGCAGTGACTCTAGTCCCCGTGCCCGGCTCTCTTCAAGGTCCTCCACCATCTCATGAAGCCTCTCCTCCCCTGAGCGTGCTCTCCTCTCAACAGGTCAGCCACCAGTACTCTGGTCCCCACCTGGGTAAACTGGTCTGGATAGACCTTCCCACCCTGCATGGCTCTGCAGCCTCCTGTCCAAGCCTGATCTCTCCATGGTTTTAGGGATTCTACCTCTTCCTACTTCCTCACTCTCACTTGTACTTGACCTGCCAACCTGCTCACTCATTCCCCTCACAGCCGAATGGTGTCTAAGCTCTGCCTTTGTCAACAAATGCTCAAACTCTGGCTTCCCTGCACGGTGTAGCCTGTGGACTACAGGGCTTGTCCCCACCCCTCACATTCCTTCCATTACTTCCTTTTCTTGTGCTGCTCCCTGTCAGCTAACCCCCGGCCCCCCGCACAAGCTGATCTGATTTGGTTGTATCATCTTTAAAGGTTAGAATTTCAACATATGAATTTGGGAAGTCCAGAATAGTGTGTAATATTTGGTTATTGATTAATGTTGTCTTGAGCAGAAAATAAAAGTAATTTTGCTATATGACTGTTTCATCTGTCCTTTTAGAGTCCTGAACTGGGTCACTAACATAAAAAGTACTCAATATTACTCTGTGTGTTCCTAACCTTTAAAGATGATACCACTAATGATGGTATTAGGAGGTGGGGTCTTTGGAAGTTGCTTAGGTCATAAGGGTAGAGCCTTCATGAATAGGATTTGTGTTTTTATAAGACTCCAGAGAGATCTCTAGCGACTTTTACCACATGAGGACATAGTGAAAAGGCACCATGCACTAGAGGGCCTTCAGCAGAATACAACCATGCTGGTGACTTGATCTTGGACTTCCCAGCCTCCAGAACTGTGAACAATAAATTTCCATTGTGCATAAACCACCCACCATGTGGTATTCTGGTATACCAGCCCAAATGGACTAAGACACCCACGCAGTATCCTTATCACTCATTTCTTACAAATGGTTTGAAAATTCCAATGGCCACCCTATCAATAAGGGAGACAAAAGTGCCACGAACACAGGCCAGATTCTCGTTCTCTCTCTTCAGGTGATCTTGCTCCCTCACCTTTTCTATTTCAGAGGATTGTTTTGTCCCCCATCCCCAGCCCCCCTTCACTTTAAAGAGCCTAAGACAGTATTGGAGTGTTTTAGGGCAGATTTTTAGATAAAGTTCCTTATTCCTACCACCAACCCCAAGAGTGATACACAGAGTAATACAGTAGTATTGCTATCCAGTGACAACTTTTCCTTTCTTATTTGGGGAACAGAGAGTCTATTCTCTAATAGTTAATACAAATAATAAAGTAAATAAAACAGACATGTGGACATTCTCAAATTTTATACATATGAACTATAGCATAGGCTTCCGGAACTGTGGTGATCCTGACATTTTTAATCAACTCGGGTCACCTTTTCAGGAAAAGTTTCATTTAACTTTTTCCAAATCACTCATGGAAATATACATGCTAGGTGATAACATTAAGAGAAAAAAAAAGAAGAAAAAGAAGAATTCCTTGAAGAAATGGCACCAAAAGAACACACGGTATAGTGCAGAGGTCCAAGTGGTTACCATGAGCTTGAGACACTCTCCCTCCCTTAGATGTAGAAGAAATGACACATACCATTGTGGGCATGGGAAGGTGCATTTGGGTAGGACCCGCCCCTTTCAAGGCTTCCTGTGTGACTTACATTTTGATCACTGGTTCTAATTTCTTCATTTCTCATTTCTTGACTTCCAGAAATGAAGACGATTCTCAGGGAGGAGCTCTGAAACACAACGGACCACGGCCTGTCAACAGAGCAAATTCACCGAAGGGATGACAGGACCCAGGGAGAACAATGCTTTATTTGAGCTGGATATTTCTTTGGCTTGTCACAAGAGAGAGAATTAAAGGAATGACGATTTCAGGTAGGGTTTTCACTTTTCATGTTAACATTGTGAGTCTTGTGGTCAGAGTTTGAAGTGACAGATAATCTGATATATCAGCCGCTTGACTTATTAATACAGAGCATTTCCTTCCTACTGTTGAGATGGGTGCAGGAAGAGAGAAATTACTGGGGTGAACAGCTTTCTGCTGATACCAAACATCAATGAGGAGCCCAGTTATGGTAGCTGGGTGTTCAGTGGGAGCAGCTGAAGAAGAATGAGGCTCAAGTCCATTGGGAGGGAGTTAAAACATGACCTTCTAAATGGAAGCAGTGAAGAAGACAGACAAGGGAGCTTAATTCCTCATTAAATCATGTGCTCTTTGTAAACGTAAGTTAGAGTTTGATCTTTTTCTCCTCCAGTTTTGTTGAGATGTAAGTGACAGACAGCACGGCACAAATTTAAGATGCACAGCAAAACGATTTGACTTACAAGTAGAGTGAAATGATTACCACAGTAAGCTTAGTTAATATCCATTATCTCATATAGCTACCCCAAAAAAAGGACAAAAAAAAGAAGCTTCCTCATTTTTTAGTTGTGATGAGAACTCTTAGAACCCACTTTCTTAACAACATTCAGATCTATCATACAGTAAGTAGGGTTAACTATAGTCATTGTGTTCTCCAGTACATTCCCAGTACTTCTGTATCTTATAATTGGAAGTTTGTGCCTTTTGACCACCTTATCCAATTTCCCCACTCCCCACCCAGCCTCAGGTAACCACAAACCTGATCTCTTTTTTTTTCTATTATTTGTTTTATTTTTTCATGGTTGGACACTGAAAATAATATTAGATAATTTTATTTGTTCAGTTTCTTTTCTTTCTTTTTTTAAAAAAGATTTTATTTATTTATTTTTATTTGAGAGAGAGAGAATGAGAGAGAGAGAGAGCATGGGGGGGAGGGTCAGAGGGAGAAGCAGACTCCTCACTGAGCAGGGAGCCTGATGTGGGACTCGATCTCAGGACTCCAGGATCATGACCTGAGCCGAAGGCAGTCGCTTAACCAACTGAGCCACCCAGGCTCCCCTTTTCTTTCTTTCTTTTTTTTTTAATGTTACTAAATTTCACTTTCTTTTTCTTTCTTTCTCTATTTATTTTTATTATGTTTATAAGTTTGTTTTTTGTTTTTTTGTTTGTTTTTTTTTGAGACTCCACATATAAGTGACATCATATGGTATTTGTCTCTCTGTCTGACATTTCACTTAGCATAATGCCCTCAAGGTCCATCCATGTTGTTGCAAATGGCAGGATTTCCTCCTTTTTTATGGCTGAATAATATTCGTGTGTGTGTGTCCAACTTCTTTATTCATTCATCTGTTGATGAACACTTAGGTTATTTCCATATCTTGACTATTGTGAATAATGCTGGTGTGAACATAGAGGTGCAGAATATCTCTTCGACATAGTGTTTTCATTTCCTTTAGATATATTCCCAGAAATGAAATTTCTGCATCATATGGTAGTTCTATTTTTCATTTATTTGAGGAGCCTCCATACTGTTTTCCATAACGGATATACCAATTTATAATCCCAACAGTGCCCAAGGGTTCCCTTTCCCCACCCCCTTGCCAGCATTTCTTATCTCTTGTTTTTTGTTGATAAGCCATCCTACCAGGTGTGAGGTGATATTTCACTATGGTTTTGATTTGCAGTCCCCTAATGATTAGTGATGTTGATCATCTTTTCACGTACCTGTGGTTCAATTATATATGTTCTTTGGAAAATGCTTATTCAGATTCATTGCCCGTTTTTAATTGGCTTATTCGGGGGATTTTGTTTGTTTGTTTGTTCTTGTTTATTTGTTGATTTTGCTTTTGAGTTGTATGTGTTCTTTATGTATTTTGGATGTTAATCAGATATATTTTATTAGATACATGGTTTGAAAATATTTTTTCCCATTCTGTAGATCATCTTTACATTTTGTTGATCATTTCTTTTGCTGTGCAGAAGCTTTTTAGTTTGATGTAGTTCTACTTGTTTATTTTTTTAAAGATTTTATTTATTTATTTGGGAGAGAGAGAGATCATGGGCGGGGGGAGGGGTGGAGGGACAAGAAGACTCCCTGCTGAACGGGGAACCCGACGTGGGGCTCGATCTCAGGACCCTGAGATCATGACCTGAGCCGAAGGCAGACACTTAAATGACTGAGCCACCCAGGCACCCAACACTTTTTTATTTGGTTGCTTGTGCTTTAGATGTCATGTCCAAAAACTCATTGCCAAGGGAGAGTTTCATCTTCTAATGCATCTCTCTGTTGCTTTGTTCCTTGTGGTTTTCAGACTGCTTCACCAAGAAACTGCTTTGGGAATATTCTTCAACGAGTGAGCAGTTTGTCTTATTTTGTGGCTTACCGGCGTCGTGCCACAGAAGTCAACTCTCACCAACCCAAGGCTCTGAAAACTTGCCCTACAGTGGTCATAAGGACTTACCTGCTGTCCAGTGGTACTTACAACCTCAAAATGGAGATCCATTACGGGAAATAACTAACAACTCTGCTCACATCATCCAGAAGAGCACCCTACACTTCTTGACGACAGGAATACATAATGCTGGGTCATATATCTGTAGACCCAGGATTAGGTATGTCCCAAATGCATTCTTATATGAAAACATTCCCAAATCCTATATTACCTGGATATAACATCTATGTTCACAGGACCTTGTTAACTCTCCTAGGAGCCCTCGGGAGGAGGCCTGTTGTGTCAAGACCATCTTAGAAGTTAAGCCTAAGACAAATCTATCCTGTATACCAAATAACTCTGTATCACATGAGCAATACCTTCTTCTTGGTAGCACTGACTATATTCATTGCCCTAGCTTCAACTGCCAAAGTGATGCACAAAGTCCAAATGTGACCTGGTACCAGGTAAGAATGACTTCTCCAAAACTGATGTGAAGTATGGTTTTTATGGTAACATCCCTATAGGGGCTTTATAGAAACATGGGTTTGAGAACCTGAGGCCTAGAGCTTCGTAAATACTGACCTTGTGCCTATAAAGAAGACCTGACCTTCTAAAGTGGTCTTTCTCCGAGGGAGCCACAGAGTGTGATATTGCAAGTAGGAGAACCGTCTTTTTGATCAGGGCTAGCAAAATTTCTAAAAGTTAAGTGCATTACGTATGAAGTAAGACATAAACTTACGAACATCCGCTAATGCAGAAGACCAGCTGAATTCATTTCTATTGTCTTTGGAAAGCAATGGGCACTATTAGGGGGAAGGGAGACACCAACATATGAGGCCTGGAGGGTTTCTGAGCAAAATAAGAGACTGGAATGCTTTCCAAAGAGAGCACATCTGGGAGGACATTTATGGCAAACATAGGTGGCCCAGGTGACAGGTATCCTGCACAGATGAGAGGAGGGCGGGGGGCGGGAAGTCAGTAAAGAGGAAAGGGGGTGGGGACAAGGAAGAGGCAAATTTCCTAATGATTTTGAGTTATGAACCACATGTGAGTAAGCTTCATAACAAAAACACTTCACATTGCCATGGCATCTTACAGCTTTTCAAAGTGCTAACAGATATATAAATGCCACATAAGCATCTCCTTCCACATAGCCCCACGGTAGCTGACCTCTGGGCGGTGGAAACAGAATAGAACTTAAATTGCCTCCTACACTTGTAATACTTGTTGGAAGTCCAATACTTTGCCGTAGAAAGTCATGTAAAACGTTAAATTCGACTTCAAACCATGTTTGTTGATATAAAAATATCATTTTAAATTGCCACTGATCAGTCACGCAAGTGGCCCATATTTAGCTGGTGGCTCTGCACAGTCCAAGACTCAGCAATCAGAGAGCCGTGGTGGTACAAGCACTGTGGTATGAGAAGCCATTTCCTCACTTGATTCCCTTGACACTTGGTGACAATGGGTAGACAGGAGTTACCGTGTCCGCTATAGAAATAAGTATACAGAGAGAACAAGTGACGAGATGTGCTGTAGGTCTCACATTTGTATTTTAAAGTGACACTGAAAAAATGCTGGCCTCAATAAAATCCTAACTTAAGAAACACATTAATTTCATAACCTCTAAAATGAGGTTAGCCAGAAAAGCCCATGATTCTGTTCATTATTTTCAGTTCCGTTTTTTTTTATTAAAGATTTTACTTATTTATTTGACAGAGAGAGAGAGAGAGAGGGTACAAACAGGGACAAGGGCAGAGGGAGTGGGAGAGGCAGACTCCCTGCTGAGCAGGGAGCCCCACACGGGACTCGATCCCCGGACCCTGGGATCATGACCTGAGCCAAAGGCAGACGCTTAATGACTGAGCCACCCAGGCGCCCTTATTTTCAGTTCTCTTAAGAACAAAACTTCCCTTGGTTCAAAAGTATTTGTGGTCTGGGATGACAGATATCCTGCTATGTCAACGTAGGCTGTTCTTAGGCCAGTAAGGCAGGCTTGCCCCCAGCCATTTCAGATCAAAATGCATTTAAATTTTCAATGATTATATCCCTGAAATGAAGGCTATTTTCACGCTCAGGTAAACAGAAGGCACACAATAGTTGTCAGCTTTCTGCATATATATTGCTCTTGTAAACTAAACCCTAACAGTGTATGACATTCACAGAAGGAGGCTCTGGGGTCTTGACTGCAAAGGTCAGGCTATTTTTAGTGGTGAATAAGCATTGTCCTAAAAGTGGGCAAACAATGGCTCTTGTTAAAATTGTACTTTTGGGGCACGTGGGTGGCTCAGTCGTTAAGCGTCTGCCTTCGGCTCAGGTCATGATCCCAGGGTCCTGGGATCAAGCCCCGCATCGGGCTCCCTGCTCCGTGGGAAGCCTGCTTCTCCCTCTCCCACTCTCCCTGCTTGTGTTCCCTCTCTCGCTGTCTCTCTCTCTGTCAAATAAATAAATAAAATCTTTAAAAATAAATAAATAAATAAATAAAATAAAATTGTACTTTCTAGAGGCGCCTGGGTGGCTCAGTCAGTTAAGCATCTGCCTTCAGCTCAGGTCATGATCCCAGGGTCCTGGGATCGAGCCCCGCATCGGGCTCCCTGCTCAGCGGGGAGTCTGCCTCTCCCTCTCCCTTTACCCCTCCCTCATCTCATACTCTCTCGCTCACTCTCTCTCTCAAGTAAATAAATATTAAAAAATAAAATAAAATTGTACTTTCTGATGCAGACTTGGATAGGTTATCATTCAAGTTATGTTTCCCAATTGCATGTATGTGTGCACGTGCATACACACACCTGCACACACACATATATGCACACATACATGCGTGCAGTAACCTGAGAGTCACAGACCTCACGGAAGGAGTGTATCACTAGAAGTCGTGACATTAGGCAGCAAATAATACACAGTGCTCTCCGGTACTCGAGTGGTGGGTGGGTCACGCCTAAGCCATCTCAGAATAGACGGCAGAGGCTAACACTGGCTGAGCAGATGAAAGCATGGTGTTATTGAATTCAGATGAAACTCCCGACCAGGGACTCCTCTGCCAGATGTATAGAATATCCCACTGAAATAAATCCAGGGGCTCGAGGCTCTGGGGGCTTTTGGAAGATTTTTAATGACACGTCAAAAAATTTAGGCTTGGAGATTCTTATTTATTTATTTATTTATTTATTTAATTTTATTATGTTATGTTAATTACATCATTAGTTTTTGATGTAGTGTTCCATGATTCATTGTTTGCGTATAACACCCAGTGCTCCATGCAGAGGCTTGGAGATTTTTAATTGAAATATTAAATGGCCAAGAAGTCAGAATTAAAGTGAATTATCTGTTCTTTACTCAAAGAACATTTTCTCCATATTTTGCCAATTTCTAAAAATATAATAAAGAAATAGCCTACACAGACTTTTAAATAAATGAGAATTACAGGGACACCTGGGTGGCTCAGGCGGTTGGGTGTCTGCATTTGGCTCAGGTCATGATCCCAGGGTCCTGGGATCGAGTCCCGCATCGGGCTCCTTGCTGGGAGGGGATCCTGCTTCTCCCTCTGCCTGCTGTTCCCCCTGCTTGTGCTTTCTCTGTCTCTGTCTCTCTTGCGTGCTGGCAAATAATTAAATGAAATCTTTAAAAAATAAATAAATAAATAAATGAGAATTACATTTAGTGAGAGGGCGTTTTACGTTCTCTCGCTAAGCAAAACTTTGACATGGGCAAAATTATAACAGGGCAGCGGGAGAGGTCCTTCCACAATGGCATTGAGACACAGGTATCAGCGACACTGCTGTGACCTCTTGTCAGTTAGATTTGT
Organism: Phoca vitulina; assembly: GCF_004348235.1. Taxonomy (NCBI): domain Eukaryota; kingdom Metazoa; phylum Chordata; class Mammalia; order Carnivora; family Phocidae; genus Phoca; species Phoca vitulina. The sequence continues at coordinate 39,780,664 of NW_022589725.1, forward strand.
GCCCCAAGCAACCTTTCCACTGGTGGCTTAAGACAGTCTCACGCATATGCCACACTCACTGACCATGATGCTGACGTGGCTGGTGCCTCTCCTCTGAGCCCTGCGTTCCATGGAATGTACGCACTCAGACCTGCCGCTTCTCCTTCTCATTTCTTTGTGGCCTACTTTTCTCACAGTCACTAGTACTGCCTGGCATTCTGTGAGCCTAGTGACCCAGACACCTGGTGAGTTGGTGAGACTGGCTCAACCAAAGATCAATGTGGTTCCAAGTACAGAAGAAGTAAAGATCATTTCAATTTGATTTCTGAAAAACATTCTCAAGGTCGGTACATTGGCCCATTCGGTTGTTCTCACTGAGCAGTTTCAGAGTGCTCATAATCCTGCACAACTTCCTAACGTCTGTACAATGCTATAACCCACATGTTGCCTAACCAATAGTGAAAACAGAGAAACTATTTTCTTCCTTGTTCTGAGCAGTATATCAATGCGGTCTATGATTGCATCAGCTTTGGGGCAGCTCCATTATGTGGTTGATTCATTCTTAGTTGGTAGGTAGAGGTTTTTTTGTTTGTTTGGTTTTGTTTGTTTGTTTGTTTTCACAAGAACAGTGATCAAGCCAATTCAGTTTTTGCTAACAGAGTAGAATTTGTAACCCACATTCATGGTTTTACATTTATTCTAATTAAATTCTGATTTTTGTTGGTTTTAGCTCATCATTCTACACATCAAGAGGTTGGAATTGATTTTGAAATCCACCATATTAAGCCATCCACTCCCAGACTTGTGTGACTTGAGGATGAGATGCAGGCATGATAGGTCTTAGCAAAAATATTGAACAGCCTGGCATTGAACTGCCAGTTCTTTCAGCTATTGACTCTAGCATGATCCCATGATCCCTTAATCCACAACTTGGGGAGTATTACTGCTCAGTTAACTTAAAAAGGGCACCCAAATGGTGACTCATTCAGCCCAGCTATATCTATTTTACTTAACAAAGACCTCATCAACATGTTTTCCCAATGACTCACTACAGTGAAGACAGAACATCTACTGTATTCCTGTATTCCTCTGAGCCTCTTGTCTATTCATTTTATCATACATTTTCTTTTTTAAGGGCTCATAAGTCATCTGTCCAATAATCCATTCAAGACTTTGGCTAGAGATGAACATCTAGCTCATCGGTCTATATTTTTCATAATGTACCCTTTTCCACTTAGAAGATAAATACGAGGGGCGCCTGGGTGGCTCAGGCGTTAAGCGTCTGCCTTCAGCTCAGGTCATGATCCCAGGGTCCTGGGATCAAGCCCCGCATCGGGCTTCCTGCTCGGCGGGAAGCCTGCTTCTCCCTCTCCCACTGCCCATTTGTGTTCTCTCTCTCACTGTGTCTCTGTCAAATAAATAAATAAAATCTTTAAAAAAAAAAAAAGAAGATAAATACGAGTGCAAAATTTATGTGTAAGTAGAATGTGGTCGGTTGATGATTAGGGCAAGAGACAGAAGCTGCAGGAGAAGGCAGATGGACAACAGAAAACAGAAGCATAAGGGGCACTTTCTGTGAATGGTGAGTGGCTCAACATGGTGGGAGTGGAGAGTTCCTGAGAGGTTTTAGGGTTAGGGCTGAAAACAAAGGCTGTAAGTTGGTTATGTGGTATGGTTATTGGGGGTCCCTATTGGTATGATTGAACTTTACAAGTGTGAATCCTGATCCAGGGAACTAGCTGTGGGGACAGAAGGGAGTTGGTGGATGCTAGTGATATCTTCAAGGAATAAAATACAAGATGAAATACTTTGGGGGACATAAAAGAGATGACTCCTGTTTTGGGTCTTTCCGGCTCAAATATGTTCACAACATTTAGCAAGTTGAGAAAGTAAAAGTGAATTCGATGAGGGATGAAAAGAGCTCACATACACAGATCTGGACATAATGTGTCATTAAAACAGACATGGAAATGTCAAGTCCATCAGGGAGGGCAGGGCTTGAGATGTCCATGCTAGGAGTCCTCCCAGACTAGGTAACAAAAGCCCTGGGAGGAGCTCCACTGTGTCTTGGCTGGTAGTAGAGCTTGATGACAATAGAGGGTAGTATTTCAATAACTGCTCCTCCTAGAATATATTTTCTTTGTTCTTCTTGCTGCACACATTCCTTTAAAAGTCCCATTTTAGTGTCTTCCTCTTTTCTGCATATCTCTGTTCTGTCTAGGACTTACTGATATTATTCATACAGGTTCACATTGAGATGTTCCTCCTTCCATATTTTGTTCAAGACTGTTTCACAGCTGAGCAAAACAGCCCCGTTAGCACCTCTCTTTCCTACTGCAATCATTTGCAATCATCTTACCAGAATGGGTTTCCCATCATTCTTTACACAAATGTCCTCTCCCTTACCTCTTTTCTTTGATGTTTCCTTTTAGTTCCATCTCATTAAGTCTTAAGAATACATATGAAGTCATACCTTTTTAATTTTTATTTAAGATTTCATTTATTTGAGAGAGAGAGAGAGAGAGCACACGAGCAGGGGCAGGGGGAGGGGCTGAGGGAGGGGCTGAGGGAGAGGGAGAAGCAGACTCCCTGCTGAGCAGGGGGCCTGACTCGAGACTCGATCCCAGAACCCTGAGATCATGACCTGAGCCGAAGGCAGATGCTTAACCACCTGAGCCACCCAGGTGCCCCCATGCTTATGTTTTTATGAAAAAAAATCAAGTCCACTTTGTTTTGACCCATCCTCACTGTGGCTCAACTGAGGTCTCAGTCACGACTCTCCGTCCTCTCCCCATTACTTTCTTGGGTGATTCACGACACACTTCTGCTTCAATTTCTGCTCTTTGTATGTGATTATTATATTCTCTAGAGTTTTATCTCTGAATTTTACCCCATGCTCTGACTCTTCTTTTGAAGGGTCCTTGACCCTTGAGATCAGCTGATTGATATTTAACATTGTCTGCCCCACTTATTTGCCTTCTTCTACTTCCTGCCTGTGGCTGCCCCTCTCTGACCTGCTCTGACCCTCCCCTTAGGCTCCTTGCCAACCTACTGGAAGTCCCTTCTTGGGCCACAGGAACCACACCAGAGACTTGGAGTAGGGAAATCCCTGCTCCTATGAGTTAGCACGGGAAGTAGAAGGGAAATTCCTCAATGAGAACATGAAGCTCAAGAGTCAGAAAAATTCACGTTGACCCTCGGTCCTCTCAGTTGCTAGCTCTGTGATACAGGGCAACACATGAACTCCAAAACCTCAGTCTTCTTGTAGAGTCTGTGCAATCCAATTCAGAGAATCCTTTGAGTGAATCATATGGGATAATACATGAGAAAGAATTTTATAATCTGTATAGGTAAAAAATACTTATTATTTTGTTATTTTTGTTACTTATCTCTTTGTTTTTGACTGCTGTGGTGAGAGATGCACTGAGGGCTATTTGTTGGAGATTAGAAGGCCATGTGCTACATGGAAGTTAGGGGCTACAGAATTATTGGTACAGTGAAACTCAACCATTCAACAGATATTTATCGAGCCCTTACTATGTCCTAGCCCCTAGTGATACAAAGGTGATTACATGAGTCTTAGGCTTCAAAACTTTTCAATTATGCATACTTTATTCACTGATCATTTACAAAGAGCCTACTCTTGCTGGCTTGCTTGCCATATACTAGAGACACAAAGACCAAGTCCATCTACGCACATCAGCCTCTTCACCGTGGCCTTATTTCCTATATCCATGCTCCATTTCAGATGTTTCCAGGATGGAACTTACCTTCAATGGAGTGATTCCTACATATTACTCAAGACTCTGATTAGCCTGGAGGGAGCATCCCTGCTTCCTGTGAACCGAGCCAAGGCTGCCCAAGTGCATCAGACTGGCTTACTGCTCGGGGCCTGCCTTCTTAGACTGAGCACTCTCTCAGTCTCAGAAGGGAGTCATGACTCCATATCCTCTGATGGGAGGGATCTGTGTTTATTCCTGCCAGTGTGTCTAGGAGCAGCTATGTGTCTTGGCACAATGGCTGTCTCAACAACGACATAGAAAGAGGTAACTGTATACATAAATTACGATCAGAGGGCTCTGGGCAATCATGGAGGTCTGGGAGCATGCAGGGACTGGTTTTGCTGGGAGAGTGCCTGGTCACTCCCTCTGTGAGAGTTACCTCTTGAGTTGGAGTTAAAGACTGAGCTGCAGCCTACCCAGTGGTGGGGAAAGTGGTGGGAGAGATGTACGGACACATGGATAGAGAAAGAACATGGTTATTTAGGGAATGGCAAGTGGGTGGAGAGGCAGTAGCAGGAAATGAGAGCAGGAAGGAATGGTAAGTTCGGCCAGGGGAGAACTTTAGACCTTAGCATCCATGATGGATATCCTAAATAAGGGAGAGAAGTGCTCATTATTGCATTTTAGTTTCCACTTGAGTTTGTGTCTTCCATGAGTTCATTGTTTCTCACTCATTAGTCATTCTTTGTCATATCTATGTACACCTGTTTAGTTATTTACTTAATATTTTTTAAAGATTTTATTTATTTATTTATTTGACAGAGAGAGAACACAAGCAGGGGGAGTGGGAGAGGGAGAAGCAGGCTTCCTGCTGAGCAGGGAGCCCAATGCGGGGCTCGATCCCAGGACCATGGGATCATGACCTGAGCCAAAGGCAGACGCTTAACCGACTGAGCCACCCAGGCACCCTTTACTTAATATTTTTAATTTAAATTTCACCTTTTTTGAGTTGAATTTATTTAGAGACAAAACTTTATATTAGCCCCATACACACAAAAAACCTATGCCAATTTCCATAAATATAAATATACATGGTTTTAAAAAAATTCATTGAGATATCAGCTCCTTAAAGCACTATGAGTTTTCTAGAATAGTCTCAGAGGCCTGAGTCATGCTTTGGGAAATACTAGGCTAAACAACTCTTTGTGGATCAGTCAGATTTGGTGCCTCGATCTCAACAGATAATGTCATTGTATTTGAAAATGCCCCTCATGAACAAATCAGAATCTTACAAATACAATTTCTGGACAGAAGCTCTTCATAGCTTGTGTGATGCTCTCATTTGTGAAGTTTTTCTGTTGTTATGACTAGTAGTAATAACAATTTTCTGGTTAAAGAAGCTTATTTATTTTTCTTGTCCCTTGGATTAGAATGGAAAGCTACTCCTTAAAGAAAAGAGCAACTCAATCCTAGTGGATGAAGTTTTCGAAGAACAGGATGGCACGTACGTATGTGATTACACTGAGTCGGATAACACAAGTGAGTGGACAGTCAGAGCTGTTGTTCAAGTGACAACCATTGGTAAGTGAGATTTTTGTTTCCAGATCTGGGATTTGAAGCCCCATTACCCAATTAAAGTTACCTTTCTTTGGCTTAGTCATGGCTTCCTTTTTGAAAAAAAAAAAAAAAAAAAAAAAAGATAGTCATGTGAAGCCTTAAAAGCATGAAAACGTTAATTTCCCATTAACCTAGATTCCATCCCTGGGAAAGGCTTAGTTCCGGATCACATTCAAATTGTCGCAAGTTGGGTTTTCCCTGCATTGATCAATCCCTGGTTTGTTTTTGTAATAAGTTAAAAAATTATATGAAATATTTCACACACAGCAATAAATGACACCATGAACCTATCACCAGCTTTAATACATGTTAATGTCTTTCCACATGCTTAAAATCTTGCTTTTTCTTTAAAGAAACAAAACATTGCAGGGACAGCTTGAGGCCTATGCTCTTATCTCTTCCTGCTCCTTCCCTTCCCAGCAGTAGTCCAATCTTGTAGCTTATCTTCTTCCATTTATGTCTTTATGCTTTTCTACAAACATGTGTAGACATTAATAAAATAGAACATTGTTTTATGTTATAAAATGTGTTTTGTGTTAAAAACCCGTAGTATTATTCTAAGGTATCGTTTTGCCAATTTACACCCCCCTCAGCAAAGAACAGATTCCCATTATTCCCAAATAATGTTTGGTGTTATCAGGCTTTTTGATTGGTGTCAAGTGAGATCTCTCTCCCTCTCTTTCTTTTTTTAAGTCCCAATTTACATTTCCATGAGTACAAATGAAGTTTAATATCTTGTTATATGTTTATTGGTCTGTTGGGTTTATTCTTCTATGATCTGTCTATTTTTGGCCCAATCTTTCCATTGGGTCGTTCTTACTAGATTTACAAGTGCCCACATGAATAAATTGTACGCTGCAATTAATTTAAGCATGGCTTTTGTCAAAACACAACAGGGTTGGTCATTCATGCTTTGTATTGAAGAGCTACAGAATGGTTGACTTAACTCTTAGTAAATACATTGATTATTTTTACCTCCTCTTCTTTTAGTGTAAATACAAATTACATTAAACACCCTAAGGCCAAGTTAACCACTTCTGCCTCCTTCCTGGATCTCAGCAATTTACATTTATATTAGATTGTTCCTTGGAGGAGAAGTTAGAATGCAAGTATCCCACTTGTACCCCTTGCCCCCTCCACGGTATGTCAGGCATGATAACTCAGCCCATCAAATTTTCAGGGGCAGAATCTGCTTTTCTCTTTCTCCCCAGGATGCCTTATAAAATCTGTTACCTCTCTTTTAATCAAGCATTCCTGTCTTCCTCACTCACTCATTCATTCTTTCATATATTCATTTTTACACAGATATTTGTTACATATCTAATACATGTCGGGCACTGGGATTAGTGTTAAGGCTATAAGAATGAGCTCCTGGAAACTTTCTGTGGCCACCCAGAACTTCCCACTTTGTGGGGTACACAGGCCATCATAATACATTTCGATGAGTGGCGAGAAAGGGGACATGTGGGAGGTCCACCAAACCCAAACCCAAACCTGGACACACCATGTCCAAGTGAGAACTGAGGGGTGAGCCCAAACCAGAGCAATGAAGGTGGTTAAGATGCCATTCCAGGCAGAGGGAGCAGCACAGTCAATGTCTGGGAGATGAGAGAGGGCATGCACAGTCCAGGAAGAAAAAGAAGGTCCATTGAGAGTGAATGTCTGGAAGCAGGACTGACATCACACTGTTTTAGCGCCTTCGAACTTTATTTAAAGAACAGTGGGGAGCTATTGAGGGTTCTAAGCAGGAGAGTGTCATGAATAGATTTGTATTTGAGATAGATCATTCCATCTGCTGTGTAGAAAATGGATTTGGGGGGAGCAAGAATGGAGAGAGCAATTGCTGATGGTAGCCTGAACTAGGAGCTGCAGTGGGGATGGACAGAAGTGGACAGACTCAGGAAATATGGAGGGAGTACATCCAAAAGGATCTGGGAATTGGCGGTGAGGAAGAGGGAAAAGGAGGGATCCAGGACGAGAGAGTTGGGTTTTAGGTGGATTTTCTGTTAGATACTGATGGAAGATAGCATCGCATGGCATAGATAAGAGCTGACATAGGGCACAAAAGGGGGAGCACAGCAGGTTTGATGCATATTCTTAAAAGATGCCCCTGGTTGCTCACTGCCTAGACTTAGCAAAGGTGATGAGAAACAGCTTTATTTGTGTATCAACAGAACATGATGATGGATTTAACGTGTGAAGAGGGAAATGAAGGATGTTTTTGTTTTCTGGCAAAAAAATGTTTTTGTTAACGTGGTCAATGGTGACACCATTTCATGAAACAAGAAAAGGCTGAAAAAGAAGAGGTCTAAGGAAGAAATGAAGGATTGGGTTTGAAAGGACTTTTAATGATCCAAATCACAATGACAAGGAGGAATTTGGATAAACCAGTCTGGAGATGTTAGGGCTGGAGATGAAATGTGAAGGTGGTCAACATGGTATCTAAAGCAAAGGGACTGCATGAGGTCACCTAGGGAGTGAATATAGAGAGAAGAGGGCCTGGGACTGAGGTCTGGAGCACTGCAATACTTGGAGAGGTTGGGAGGAAAAGGAGGATCCCCAGAGGGGGTAGAGCAGGGGTGTGGGAACAGAAGGAAACTGTCCCAGGGCAAGTGACTAAAGTATCTCCGGGCAGAGGGAGTGATGCTTGAGAACTCATCATTGGGTTTGGGAAGATGGCAGACATTATTTACATAAGTGTTTGAGAACTCATCATTGGGTTTGGGAAGACGGCAGTCATTATTTACATAAGCGAGTGGGTACCGGTGGAAGGGTGGGGAGAAGACCTGTAAAGGAAGTGAAATTGATGACGTGGGGGAGAGATCATTTCAAGGTTCAAGAGCTTTCGTAGGGAAGAAGCCTAGAGAGTGAACAGCACCACAGCAGAGAACAAGGAAGAAAACCGATATTCACAAGAAGCACAGAGAAAGCGGGGCCCCCAAACACATCGGGAAGTGAGCAGAGAGGCAGAAGGTGAACAAGAGAGTAGGGGAGCAGGGAACCAGAAGACGAGAGGGTTCCAAGAGATGGTGCCTGACAGTGTCCAAGGCTGTAGGGAAATAAAGCTGAAGAAAAACTCAGTTGTGCCCAGTGGATTTAGGTGCCAGGAGGTCACTGGGGTCTTTAGACAAAGCAGTGTCTGTGGAGTGATGGGGGCAGGACTCGAACTACAAGGAAAGTGAGAGAATGGAGATGAGCATATAGGACTGTTTCAAGAATGTGGCTGCGAAGGAAGGAGAATGAGTGCAGCAAGGAAGTGAGGTGCAGGGATTTTTCTCTCTTTTAAGATGTAGAGACTGAGCATGGATAAGTGCCAATAGGAAGAAGTGGGGTGGGGGGAGCGGAGAGGAGAGAGAGAGAGAAAGAGAAAGAGAGAGAGAAGGAAATATACAGGGGAGAGATGGAATCTTTGAGGGAAGGAGGTCCCTGAGAAGTAAGAGGACAATGTCCAGAGCAGAGGCGATGAATTTCCCTTTATCAGGAGATGGGACATAGTCAGGAGGAAGTTTGACCACGGAGCCCTATTTGACAGTTCGGGGCAGGAAGTTGAGGGATAAACGAGTAATGGAGGGCCGGACTCACCTTTATTTTGAAATAAACCACAAACTTAGTGATGGACGGGGTGGACTCCAGTCTGGCTGATGTGGGCATTTTCTCAGGTGTGTTCTTCTTCTGGATTACTCAGCCAGATGGGGCTAAAAAGCAATCTTGTAGGAGAAGACAGGAATGGGGGCTCAGGTCTGCAGTGGTTGAGCAGGGCTGGTGCAGAAGAAAATGCACCCAGGTGGATAAGGGTTTATCAGGGACTAATGTTTTGCTAGCACCTATGACCTGATATCATGGTCATTTTTGGAGGCTTGTTTTTCACATGGAAACCTAAGTTCCTAGCTTTATAGAATATGAATCAAAATTGAAGAGAAAGCTCCAAAGCATTGAGATCAAAGTGCCCCTTTGTACACACATCTTCAGCAAGCAGGCTTTCAGATTTCCCAATGCACATAATAATTTCTATTTTCATCTTTTAGTGAAAGACACTAATCACAAACCAGATATTCTGGATCCCATCAAGGACACACTGGAAGTAGAACTTGGTAAGGTGGGTTGTGTTATCACCCTTGAATGACATTATGCTTCTGGGAGTAAGTCTAAGTGTGATATAAGGAAAAGAACCTCGGGATTTTTTTTTTTAAGTATTTTATTTATTTGTCAGAGAGAGAGAGAGAGAGCACAAGCAGGGGGAGCAGCAGACAGAAGGAGAAGCAGGCTCCCCGCTGAGCAGGGAGCCCGATGCGGGACTCGATCCCAGGACCCTGGGATCATGACCTGAGCTAAAGGCAGACGCTTAACGACTGAGTCACCCAGGCATCCCAAAGCTTGGGATTTTAAGTCAAACAGAATTGAGTGTGAATCTTAGCTCAGCCACTGGCTACTTTTGTGATCTTAAGGTCATAAGTTACTTATTCTTTCTTAGCTTCAGTTACTTATTCTTTCTAAGCTTCAGGTTTTAAATCTGTAAACAGACGGAAGAAAACTGACCTCATCTGGATGCATCGAGAAATGTTGGATAACGTTTGTTAGGTGGCTGGTGCAGTGGACATGATCAATAGATTTTAGATTCTTCCGTAGTCATCACAGAAATAGCTGGTTATGTATATTAGGTCCATTGGTGAAGTCCGTAAATTTAACCAATTTACCAACATGAATAGCATGAATCTTTGCAAACATGGTGTTTGGTGTGGTCTTTAAGATAATTGTAGAGGAACTACATCCCCTGCTCAAGCAACTCATATTCCCAACTAGTGTCTTTTGGGTAGAGCTGCAGAGTGACTTTCCTCTTGGTCTCCTTGTATTTTATCAACTTCAATAACATCTACATTTTCCCGTACAGTAAAATAAGAACTGCTCTATTTAAAACCAAGTGCTGGTTGTTCCAATAAAATAAGTGCTCCTTTAAATGCTAAAATATTTAGAATTACAGAAATGTCAAAATAGATACTATGGTAGAAGACCGCTAGATGGCGGTATCAGTGTGTCCTGATTATGGAAATAGAATTTGGAAAACCAGCAGCATCACAAGAATGCAAGGAAGGAGGAAAGGAAAAAAAAAATTAATAATTCAAAAATAGCCAGGCTACATATGGTTTTAGTAAATTTTAAAGAAATTACAGGGCAGAGGGACATTATTAAGGTGCAAAGACGATTTTTTTAAAGGTGAAAATTTGAGTTTGAGGCAGAGTATATCTGGATACCCCTTATGGAAAAAATGGGTAGAAAGAGGACAGTGTGATAATTTGCATCCCCACAGTAGTGCATTGCTCAAGAAACTGCTGAATATCTAAGTAATTTCTTCTTTAAACTACATTAGAGTAACCTCACAATTTTAATTTAATATGCAAATATTGGTCAGCAGTAAAATGTTCTTTCTTGACACACCTTGTACTCAACAGCAGCGTTGGAAGAGCAGGCTGGTCACTGAGGGGACTCCTCATTTTCCTGGTGTCTATCCTCAAACCACATCAGAATTCTTAGTGCTATGACCATATAGTCGCAGGTTTGAGATATAAGTATTGCCCACTGGAGACAAACAGACCTGGTCTTACTTGTTTCCAGATGAGAGACAGCTAGATGTTCGGTTATTTTCTGGCACACCTGTTTTTTACCTGCAAACGTGATGGCAGTCATGAACGGTCTTGGTGGGGGGAGTCTTCCTCCTGCATAGGACAGAGTGTTCTCACGGACTTCCTATCTTCTGTGTCGCCTTCATTTTCAGGAAAGCCTTTAACTCTAAACTGCACAGCACGATTTGGCTACCAAAAGAACTTTATGCCTGTAATAAAATGGTACATTAAAGATTCTGACCAGGAGTGGGAATTCCCAACATCTGAAGAGATCGGGTAAGAAGGAAATTAGCAGACGATATTCTTTGCCACCCACACTAAATGCTTTCACCTTTGGAAACCTTAAAAATGTACACCCAGAGGCGAGCCAACAGGCCCAGTTCACAGTGTGGCCACTAGCGCCAACTAGCGGTGACAAGAAGAGCATGGAAATGCAAAGGGCAGGTTCATTTTATTTTATTTTTTTATTTTATTTTTTTAAAGATTTTATTTATTTATTTGACAGAGAGAGACACAGCGAGAGAGGGAACACAAGCAGGGGGAGTGGGAGAGGGAGAAGCAGGCTTTCCGCCGAGCAGGGAGCCCGATGTGGGGCTTGATCTCAGGACCCTGGGATCATGACCTGAGCGGAAGGCAGACGCTTAACGACTGAGCCACCCAGGCGCCCCAGGGCAGGTTCATTTTAAACAGTCCTTTCTGACAGGCCATAAAATATTTAAGTTGTTGTGAAGCTCAGTTTGTATCAACAGTTTGATGGGGCTGCTTTAAACATCAAGCTGACAAGCAGACAGGCATACCGACCCAGGCTGCCTGAATAGAAGTAGCACGTCCAACTAATGGGAAAGAATGCTTACCCTCCCAACCCCATTTTTCCCAGTGCCATCCATTTAGAGTAGTGGTGAGTTCAGGGTTCCAAATCTTCAGTCATGAACAATCTGGAATGCACCCAGAGGAAAACGCACATTAATGAGTCTAACCAAAAATATGTGAAGCGATGAATAGTTGAAGCAATCCAAATGGAAAAGGAGATGCCGAGGTGAGATATCTGTCTTGAAGTCCTTGGAAGCAATTACGTTTTATGGAAACTAGACTTAGTTTGTTCCCCTCTGGAGCACAGAACCCCGATTAGTGGACAGAATTTACTGGGAAGACATTTTAGCTCAAGAGAAAGGAAAACTCTAGCTATTCAGAGCTAACCAATGCCTCATGAAGCTGGACTCTGGTCCCTGGAAGGATTAAGGGTTTGGATCCAATTGGTCAGGGCTGTCACTAAAAAATAGAGTTCCTTGTTTTTCCAAAATCTATTCCAAAGTAATAGTCTATGTATTAAGCTCTTCCTTCTGATTCTTAAAACATTTCCATGAACAAATGTACTATCTTGAAAAGTACGCATTACTACAAAAAGAACAAATTTTGATAACAGTAATAGAATTTAGCAAGAACTTCTAAGACAAGGGAAGTCACACAAGCCCTTGGGTTCGAATCTCTGTTTTCCACCTGTTGGCAATGTGACCCTTGACCCCTGCAAGACATCCCACCACCTGTAATCTATAGACACTTATGTCCACTTTGCAAGGTCCCTGTAGGGAGCTGATTCTGTAGAGGTGACATGCTTGTCATGGTCCCCGGCCAGTAGGAAGCATTCAGTGAATATGAGTTGGTATTGTAGGCTCCAAGCAACACGGCCTAAAACACCATCCACCTAAATAATATTCCTTCATGTAAAGACAGACTGTAGATCGGCAACTTTAGAGAACCCAAATAGTGAATAAATACTGAGACTTACAACTTGCTGGATGGGGCAGAATGGCACAGGGCCAGGATTCAGGCTGTCACTTCCAAGCAGAGTGACCTTGGACTGCCACCTACCTTCTGTGCCTGGTCTGCGTTGCTGGCCAAGTCAGGATGATCATACTCCTACCTCTTAGGGACTCCTGTAAGGTGAGGCATGCAGGAGACTCCATAGTCCACAGTTAGTGTTCAAAAGAGTGAGCACAGATACATGGTAAGCCCTGGGTGGAAGTGAGTCACTAGTCAATATTGTTCTTAAATTATTGTTATTGTCTGTTTTCAAGGGGAATGCTTAGAGTAATGAAGGTCAGATGAGACTCACCGTAAATTAAATTCTGGTGTAAATACATAAAATGATGCCTAGCAGATTCAATAATCAAAAAATGGGCCCCCATCATAAGATGCTCAGTCTCAAGTTCTTCTGGACACTCCCCTAGCTCTTCTGAAAGCTTAACTGTTGGCTGCTAATATGAATTCCAAATACTGCAAAAGGTGGTCAGTGCATGCTACTGACTGAGTAAAGTATTCATTCTTCTTTCCTAGTGTTAAATCCACCAAAAAGGATAAAGTCATTGCCCGCGTTATCCACTTGAAAGAAGTTACTCAGAGGGATCTTCGCAGGAAGCTTATTTGCTTTGCCCAGAACTCCATCGGGAACACTACCCAGTCCATCCAACTGAAAGAAAAAAAAGGAGGTAAGCCTGGAATGTTGCCACACCATGCACACAACTGCTTTTATCTGAGAGGACAGGAATTTTCCTTAAGAATTGTAATGATGATGATAGCAATTAACATTTGTTAGATGCTGGGCACTATGCACTTTGCTTGTATTAAACCATTTAATACTTTGACCAAGGGCACATCACTATTAAGTTTCATATCAGTGATCCAGAACTGGTCCTCTTAACTAATACCCTGGGTATGGGTGCTGTGTTGGATAAGCCATTCATTCATTCATTCATTCACTCACTCATTTATTCATTCTACAAATACCTAAAGGGCATGTCCTGTGTAACAGGTATTGTGCTAGGACCTAGCTTCTTTTTAGGGTTTTCTTTTCCTGGCTTCTCAATCCAGAGAACATGACGGTCGGGTATTGCAAAATGGAGAGAAGAGTCATCTTGCTCATTGCTCAGGGTGGTATGTGTAATATCACAGATCACAGCCTTTTAAAGGTGGAGTGGAAATTCCTGGTAAAGAATAGTTTTGAAATTTCTTTAAGAAGACACTCAATGATGAGCTTGATATCATTCATTCAATTAATAATGGAATTATTACAAGATTACAAGATTACAAGAACAAGCAAGTTTTGAATGCTACTGAGGCTTACATGAGACAAAATTTGTGCTTGGCCATAGTGGATGCTCTGTAATGGGGCTCCTGGCAGGAGAGGTGTGCGGAAGGTCTCATGTGTTAGGTACCGTGGAGGGTACAAAACCAAGCCACGCACAGCTCCTGGCCTCAGGAAGTTTAGACTTTACTGGTGATGATAGTGCATGAAAATAATTTATAATATACAATGAGAGGGATGCAAATGGGTGGTGTGGAGGTTTATGGGGGAAAAATAACTAAAAGTGGCCATGATCAGTTTCCCTGACCACCCAATCAGGAATGGCCGGTTCCCGTGAATTGTCTCCAATTCATTGTCAGACAGTTCCCACAAGATGTAATTGTATGTATTTCCAGATTCAAGAGAATGCTTCCAAGAGAAGTGCTTTTGATAAAAATAATAGGGTCTGAAAAGGTGCTGGGGGGCCCACAGCGTTGGTTGGACTGTGGTCTCGTCCCAGGAAAGCTGTCTGTGCATTTGCTCATGGCTGCCATCTTTCCCCCAGCATTGTTCATATACATCCTACTTGGCACCGTCATGACCCTGGCAGGCGTGCTGATGGCAGCTGTTCTGCTCTACATGTACTGGATTGAAATAGTCCTGCTGTACCGAACCTACTGGAGCAAGGATGAGACGCTCGGGGGTAAGGTGACCCCCAACTTGCCTCTGAATTTTCCTCTCAGAACTGACTTCGAGGAAGAAACTCAAGAAATGGGTGTTCCCTGTTGGAGAAAGTCATGCCCCTCAGCCTTTGAGACCTTCTTCCAGGTCTGGTGGCTTCACACCTGGGAGAGCTGGGAGCAAGTGGATAAACAACTTTTTTTCAGTCCATTTACCAGGAATCTTGCTGACCGACGATGCTATTGTAGATAGAGCATGTTGGGCTCGAACATAATCTTGCTGTTCACCAACCTAACGCAATATGACAAATGACATAACGTCTCCTTAGTTTCCTCTCCTGTAAAATGGGATTGTAATCACAATCACAACGAATGCTCTGAGGACTCATTGAGTTAGGACATATTAATCATTTAGAACAGCATCTAGCACGTAGTAAACACTCAGTAGAAGCCAACTGTTATTATCTCTTGAGTACTGAGGGCATGCGAGTCGGGTGTATTAGCTGCTTCAACTGTCACAGCGATCCTGCAAGCCTGGCAGAGGGACATGAAGTCATGGGCCTGAAACTGAACTGCAAGATAGTGCTAGAATTGAGGATTTGGACCCAGGCGGTTTGGCTTAGAGCCCCCATAAGCTATTACCTCGGTTAGTCTCATCTGTAAGTCTTTGAAGATGGTGGCAATGTTTGAAAAGTGTTGAAATTCTATAAAATCCAAGTACTATTACAATGAATGAAGTTATCTGCCCACTTCCGCAGGAGATGGGATCATAGTGCTTATTGGTGTTTGCCTCTTTAGAATAGAAGAGCTGGTTTGAGTGTTTTTCTAGCCCCGGAGGTCCCTAAGATGAGAAAGTTTGCAGTTTTGCTTGGAAAGGGCAGGATCCCTTCTGCTGGATTCCGGAGCTAATTACTTCCCACGCCAGTGCTTGCCCCACGCTGGGAACACAGTGAGGAGCTGTCAGATCTATAGGAAAAGGACAAGTCAATCGTATCTTTCTTTAGACTAATAATTGAGAATTCATGCAAGCAGTCCTTAAGCCAAGAGTGTTTTTTTAGATTTATTTCTTTAAATTAGCTTCTTAGCTTTTACGAGTTGAGCAAGTTATTTAACCAATGTCATAATCATTCCCCTAGATGACTTATGCTTTTTTATTTTTTTACTGAAATGATATTTATCTTAAGATTCTAGAGCTTGTACAGAAGAGCCAATCAACCGTGAAACTTTTAAATCGCTCTTTTTACTTTGCACAGACAGTAACCTGATGAGGAGGCAGAACCTGGTTTTAAAGCACAGTGATTCGGTGCCCTTCTGTGGCCAATCTAATGTTTTATAGCAAAATGCCTGTTTTCTGTGAAGTTAATGCTGAATATCCAAAATTTTGGAGAGACATAGACGGGTGGAGTTGCAAAGGACCTAGGAGAGTTCTAATACTCCCACTGGCTAATTTTATTACCAAAGAAATTTAATGTTTCCAGATTATAGAAAAAGCCAAGCTCGCTGGAGTTTCACAGGGATATGGAAGGAATGGAGGTGACTAGGGTGTGTGTCACACATTTAAACCACATAGCCCTTCCCTGCTGGCCATGCCCCACGAGCCTCCTCCTTCCCACCGGGGCAGTGAGGAACTTTGCACATGAGCCTCCCGGGCCTCGATTCTTCGGCACCCCCCTTTCTTGTCTCCTGGACCTCCCCCGCTCCCTCTTCTTTATTCTACTGCTGGCATTTCCATCCACCAGGGCCTCTCCTTATGTCCATGTTCAGCAAGTGTAGTGCCAATTGCATTAGCCCCCTGGGCTATTGCTTGCTATTGTAACGCTGCTATTTGCCAGTCATTGTGCAAAGGACTGGAATATGACTCGGGTATGTCCGGATGCCAATGTCCATGAGTTAACTTTTGAGATTCTCTACCTCTCTTGGTTGGCTAGTTATGTAGCACATCCCAGTACTCAATGTGCATTTGTAATCATCCGCTCCACAGAGGCACATGAGACTTTACGAATAGCCTGAGATGAGCTTCATAAATATGATTTCCCATCTAGAAATCAGGGGAAAAAGATATTTCTCTTGTGAGCCTGCTGTGAGCCAGACCCCAAGCACTTTATATACATTGTATCACGCAACCCTGAAAACTGTCCACCAGGGAGTTCTTACTACAGCATTTTACACATGGCGATTCTAATATAGGTGCATGTGCCGTCAGCTTTATCCTCTGCAAGGTGCTGGGTCTTGGCAGTGCTTTGCTCTCTGGATGTTACCACGCTTTGATGGAACAGACTCTTCTTTGATGTGTAACTCAGGAGATAGCAACAGCGCAGCGCAAAGAAAACTCAGAGGAACCCCCGGGTACATGTGATTTAATCACAGAAGTCACAGCTGTTTGATCTGACCTCAGTGAAAAGGCAGGAGTGCGTCATAAATTAGAATTTGAATCCGGTTGGACAGTCGACACCACTTAGCAGTGTGATTCTGAAATGGACACAGCTGCTGCTTTTTATTGTTAAATCAATGCAGTAAGGAGCCCAACACTTAATTCTTGCCCATATGTCGTAGGATACAAGGCCCATGTATGTAAAACATATGTAAATGGTTGACTTTTTTTTTATCGTTTCTCTTCCTCAGATAAAAAGGTATTTGACGCTTTCGTATCCTATGCGAAACCGAGCTCTTTTGAGAGTGAGGCCGCTTTATCTCTGAGTGAGGAATACCTGGCTCTGAATCTATTCCCTGAAGTTTTGGAAAACAAATACGGATACAACTTGTGTTTGCTCGAAAGAGATGTGGCCCCCGGAGGAGGTAGGTCCTGCATGCCAAGAGAAGATCTAGAACAAAAAGGACGGTTGAATACAAGCACGCTCTGGGCTTTCCCGTCATTCCTTCTGTTGGGATATACCTCTTCTGGAAAGTTCCATGAGCTTAGAATTTAGAATATGTTGGACCACAGCACAGGAGAATATGTGCTGCAGAGACATGTTCTGTCATCCAAAAAAAAAAAAAAAATCCATCTTCAGAAAAAAATTATTAGGCCCTAGGCAGGCCTTCCTGAACAAAGATAGAATTCCTGGCTCCTCCGTAGGAAGTCATCTCTGTCATCCCAAACAGGGGGCCCCACCCCTCAGCACTGGATAAGGCCGGGCACAATGGCCACTCATCAAATGTGCAGATCTCATTCCGTCCCCCCACTTCCCCTGCCCCAGGCACCCCACCAGGGAGCCTGGGGCATTCCATGCCCCCCTGTTATCCCAGCCTGCCTTGTGCCCACAAGCTGGGCTCCTAGAGGAATTGAGAGTTTGAGGACACGGAACACAAAGAGAGGAATGTGAAGTCGGGAGTCACCGGACACCAGAGTCTATCTTCAACTGTCAGGAGCGTTGATACAGCAAAAGCAGCATAGCGAATGTGCTTCCCTTCCTCCTTCCCCAGGAGTGCCTTTGCAAGGAGCCCTCTGGGTAGATCTGGGGAGATTCGGAGATTCGGGGCTATTGAGACTCCAGGTTTAGCAATAACAGTTCCTTAAATTCTTTATTTCTAGTGTATGCTGAAGACATTGTGAACGTGATTAAGAAAAGTCGAAGAGGAATATTTATCCTGAGCCCCAACTATGTCAATGGACCTAGTATCTTTGAACTACAAGCCGCAGTGAATCTGGCCTTGGATGATCAAACACTGAAACTAATTTTAATTAAGTTCTGCTCCTTCCAAGAGCCAGAGTCTCTACCTCATCTTGTGAAAAGAGCTCTCCGGGTTTTGCCCACAGTCACTTGGAGAAACTTAAAATCAGTCCCTCCCAATTCCAGGTTCTGGACTCAGATGCGTTACCATATGCCAGTGAAAACCTCTAAAGAATTGCGGTGGAACCATCTCAGAAGTATCCCCGAATTGTTTCACTGGAAACGACTCAGTAAAACAGAAACCACTGGGAGGAGCTCCCAGCCTAGGGAACGGTGAAGCGGACCCTGAACCACCTCCTCCCCGCCCCTGGTGAGTAGAGATGTGGATGTGAGTGGAGATCCACACAGCACGGATCGAGTTGCTATAAGATGGGAAGTGTTTTGTCAACTCTGAGCAAGCCTGACAGGCCCTAGAATGACCCTGAAGCTCTGGTAGAGCCTCTGATAGCCTCTGGACCGAGGGAGAGTAAATTCTCCGGATGCTCACACACATTCAACACACAATACGCCTCAGGCTTTCCGAGCGGTCTGAGCAGAATTGGCAGATAGAGTCACTTTTGCTTTGTGGCTATCGACTACCATGTCTGCTATTTATTATACATATAAATTTATATATATTTGCAATCAAATAAATATTATTTTATTCAAAGTGACTGATTTAAACTTTGCTTAAAGCTTCTCTGTAAACAACAACAACAATACTTACTCCATGTTCACCCATTAACTCTGGAGCACAGAAAGTAAGTGGGAAAGGCAGAAACCAGGGGGGACAAGGGGCAGACAGGGCCACCGTCAATCTCTACTCTGTCCTTGAGGGCAGTGTCCTCTCTGAGCAGATGAAATAGAGGAGGAGCCTTTCCTGTGGGGGATGGGGCATGGGGGGCCAGAAAGGGGGGAAGCCTTGTGCCAGACACAAGGCTAGGGGAGCAGAGTAGGGCTAACTTCAGCTCTTCCTTGTCCCCTTGGCCATTGGGTAGGACATGACATACACAACCTTACTCTGGGCCACTGGTAGTAGAGACCAAGTAGGTCATAATGATCAGGCCAATGAGGAGACAAGGAACAGCCTAGCACTTATAAAGTAGAAAGGCAGTAGCAGCCAAGGTACGAGTTTGGGAAGTAAATGTATACATTGGTTAAAAGACAGCAAGAATGGAGCTTGAACGGAGCTTTGGTCTGAGCCGTTTGCCTGTCGAGGCTGGCACTCCTTCTATGTGCTTCCTGACCTACTGATCTCAGCTGAGTCCTGAGTAACAGGGTGATTTGCTAGAGCACCCAGTAGTTGTCCTGATAGACAAGGCCGATCTCATTCTTGTAAGTTGGTTTTCCTTAGGGGAGTTCAATCTATAGTTACAAGAGTGTTCTGGTCCCAGAGGACTCTAAAATCTTCACACTCTGCCATCCCTGTCTGAATGGAATGATTCATCTGAGCCATAAAGACAGGCAACTTCTGGACTCATTCAAATATAATGTGTCCCATTCATTGGTCCGAATGCCATCCACGTTCAGAATGGCAAAAAGGCATCCTCATCTGGCCACCGCTTGGAGCCTGTATGAAATGCTCTTGAGTGGTTTTTCCACAGAGGCTCCCACATCAGAAAAACCACTGCGGCTCTGGCACCAAGCGACACCCTTGTTGGGAATTTCAGTGATGAAGTTAAAGATGAGTTAAAGGGTATAAATTATTCCTGGAGGAAGTTTCTTGTGGGAAGGCTCATTGCAGGGTGTCGGTGGGGAAGCGTCCACACTGCCATTGTGCCCTTGTGCTACGGCGATGGCCAGAACCTCTGCTTTTCCTGCCAACTCCTCCCTGAGCTCTAAGACTCAGAAACCTCTTTGGGCCAGTTGACCCAGGTTTATTTTATTCTAAAATAAATTTTGCTAAAACTGATCTATCCAGTGGTCTAGAGTTTTGTCCTTAGCTTAACAGAAACTCACACTGAGCCTCAGGTTTGTACATGCTCAGAAAAGGGGGCTGGGGGAGGTCTATCTAAGCCAACATTTATGGAATATATTCTTGCCAGGTTGGCAGATACACTGAAGATGACAAATCAGCATTAGGGACAAAGGTTGATTTACACTTCTTACATGCAAATCAACCAAAACAAAGTGGACAACTGAAACAAATTTTCTATATATAGGATGTCTCCTATATATGGTAATTAAACAGTTGAACTCAGTGGAATACAATGAGAAAAGAGTATATTTTCCCACTTCACTTTCTAGATAAGGTGACCATATGTTCTGGTTTTCTGGTATACACCTGCTGTCTAACTACAATATCTCACTCTGAAAACATGCTCTACTTTGGATGATTGTCACTCTGCCTCTGACACACACTGGAAGGTACTCCTTACTAACTGTGGATGATACCTCAGGCAAATCTCACAACCATCCTGGGGTCTTCTGGGGTTTAATACCTACATTTTCTATCTCTGTTATTTCCAGATTACAGTTCCAGGTAAGATGGAGTAAATACACACCACCCTATCTTTCCCGCTCATTCCAACTATAAAATCTGAATAAAATGCTTAGAAAATCAGTTTGAGGATTTTGAAATGTAAATCAAAGCAGAATGACTGGAGAGAACAAGAATTCAAAGTTTCATGATTTTACTTTCCTCTGATATCCCTTGGCTTGGACTCAACACAGTCTGAAACCCGAAAGTGGATATTGGTAATAACAGAGAGTTCCAGAAGAAGCCCTCTCGTTTCACCGTGAAGACTGGGGAAGGAGTTTTCTAACACTCTTATATTTTTTCCTTTCCATGTTCTTTTACTTCCCAGCCTCTAGGCAATTCTGCAAAAGCAGAGGCAAGAGGGCCCTCAAGAGCCTCCATCTCTGTGGAAGGAGAATTGTCCACTTTGATACAAGAAGCTGTAGTCCCTAGAGAGTGTGGCAAACCTCTTTTGATTGTTTTTTTGGTTTCTCTGTCCCCTTACCATTTAGGTGTGGAGATAGAAGCAGTTGGGGAAGTGCACTGTAGGGTATATAAACACCAACACTCTAGCCAGAGAACTGCAAAAAAGAGGTTAGGAGGCCTCTAGAACCAGAAAGTACCATGGGGATTGCAGACAGAAAGGACCCCAGGAAAGCAAACCCATGAAGTTGCTTGCAAACTCCCGGGCTCATCCCTAAGCTACATATCCATGAATCTGGCCCAAAATAGAATACTATAAATTTTGAGAATTGAACTATAGGATAGACCACTTCCAGAGTTCCAGACTGACCACTGAAAGGTGTATATATGGAATAAATCTAAATAGAACTAAAAGACAGTGAAATAGAACTGACATTGAAACCACAAGGCTGGTTAGAATTTGGGGCTTGAATCCAACTGGGTCAAGTACTTGCTAAACAAAAATAGCATTCTACATAGGATTTCAATAAGATCCAAAGTTGCATAACATAATATTTAAAATGTTCAGGACACAATCCACTGAAAACAAAAAAATTACATTTTCTGATAGGGTTTTCAATGTAGGTAGATATAACATATAAGTTAACTACAACATAAAAGAGAGAGGGTAGGGGAACTTATGTGGTGGTAAGGTATCTACATATCACTTGAAGTGGTAAAATATTGATTTTAAATAGAAAGTGAAAACATAAGTATGTTATATTTTAATGCCTTGGGCAACCACTAAAACAAACAAAGAAAAAACAAATTTAAACAAAAATAGAATAATGAAATTGTTTAATTTCCCCCCAAAAGAGGGAAGGAAAAGGAAAACAGGAATAAAAAACTGAGAAAGCAAAGAGAAATCAAGTAATAAAATGGTAGACATAAATCTAAACATATCAATAATTATATTAAATGTAAAATGTATAAACATAGCTATTAAAAGGCCAAGGTTATTAGAACACATTTTTTAAAAAAATGACCCAACTATAGTCCCTCTACAATAAACACATATCAAATATAATGATATAGGTAGGCTGAAAGTAAAAGTTAGATATAAATATATTATATGATTATTAATTAAGGGAAAGTTGGAGTGCCTGTATTAACATCAGCTTAAGTAGACTTCAGAGCCAAGAAAATTACTGGGATAAAGACAATATCATATGATGATTAAAAGGATAAATTTGCTAAAAAGATGTAACAATCTTAAATGTGTATGCACATAACAACAGAGATTCAAAATACGCAAAGTAAAAACTGACAACTAAAAGAAGAAATAGATAAATCCACGCTTGTACTTGGAGCCTTTAATATTCTCCTCTCAGGTACTGATAAAACTAGTAAACAGAACTTAAGCAAGGACAGAGAACTGAACAATACCCTTTCATTGGTAATTTCTGGATCTATTTGACAATTATAGCAGAACACTCAACAACAGCAGAATACATGTTATTTTGATGTACATATAGGACGTTTTCCATGATAGACTATATCCTAAGTCATAAAGCAAACATTACCAAAAATAAAAGAATTATACAAAATATGTTCTCTATAATGGATTTAAACTAGAAATTAATGACAGAATGTGACAGGAAAAAAATCTCAAAACACTTGGAAATTAAACAACACATTTCTAAATAATCCCTGGCTAAAACAGGAAGCCTCAAATTAAATAGTATTTTCAAATGAAGGAAAATGCAATATATCAAAATTTGCAGGATGAGGCCAAAATTGTGCTTCGGGGGAAATTTAAAGTGTTAAGTGCTTATATTAGAAAAGGAAAATGTCTCAAATTAATAATCTAACTTTCCACTTTAGCAAGAAGAGGGAGGAAATAATAAAGGTAAGAGTACAAAATGATTATATTCATTATACTGAATACAGGAAAACAACAGAGAAAATTAACAACACCAAAAGCTGGATCTTTGAAAAGATCAAAAAATTGATAAATCCCTAGCAGCACTGATCAAGAAAAAAAGAGAGAAGACACAAATTACCAATATTAGGGGTGACTGGGTGGCTCAGTTGGTTAAGTGTCTGCCTTCAGCTCAGGTCATGATCCCAGGGTCCTGAGATCGAGCCCTGAGTTGCGCTCCCTGCTTAGCGGGAAGCCTGCTTCTCCCTCTCCCTCTGCCTCTCCCTCTGCTTGTGCTCTCTCTCTCTGTCAAATAAATAAATAAAATCTTTTTTAAAGAATTATCAAAGTCAAGAATGAAATAAATGGCAACACTACAGACCCTGCACATCTTAAAGGGTTAAGAAGAGAATACTATGGATAACTATATGGACATGTATTGGGCAACCTAAATGAAATGAACAAATTCTAAAAAAACCCCAAAAACTCAAGCTATCAAAACATATCCAAGATGAAATAGAAAAACGGAATTGCACATAACTATTAAATAAATTGAATTTGTAATTTAAAATTTCCAAAAGCAAAATCTCCAGAACCAGATGTTTTCACTGCCTAATTCTACCAAACATTTAAAGAGGAAAAAAACCCTCCACCAATTTTACACAATTTCTTCCAGAAAATAGAAGATGAGGGAACATTTCCAAAGTTATTTTATGTGGTCAGAGCCTTCCTAATACCAAAACCAAACAAAGCATTAGAAAATTACCAACAAAACTTCTTTATGAACACTGACACAAAAAATATTCAAGAAAATATTAGCAAATTGAAACCAACAATACATAATTACAACAATAAACCATAGCCAATGTATCCTAGGTATATGCTAGGTATGCAAAACTGGTTTAATATTCAAAAATCTTAAAACATAACTCTCCAGTTAACAGTCTGAAGAAGAAAATAACAGTCTGAAGAAGAAAATCCACATAATCATATCAACCAATTCCAAAAGAGCATCTGACAAAATTTACCACCCATTCATCATAAAAATTCTCAACAAACTTTCTCACCATAGTTTAAAAAAACTATAGTTAAAATCATCCTTGATCGTGACACACGTTTGCTTTCTTCACAACATTGGGAAAAAAGCAAGGATGTTTGCTCTCACAACCTATTCAAGCTTGTACTGAAAGTCCCCACCAGTGCAATAATGCAAGAAAAAGAAATAAAGTACATACAGTTTGGAAAGGAAGAGATAAAATTGTGTTTATTTCTGACACATGATTTTCTGTGTAGAAAGAAAGCTACAACAACAACAAAAATATCCTAGGACTAAAAGGTGAGTTTAGCAAGATCCCAGGATACAAGATTAACATGCAAAAATCAAATACATTTCTACCTCTAGCAATGAACAATTCAAAACCAAAAATTACAAGCATTATCATTTACAATAGTTCCCTCCAAAAAAGAGTTACTTAGGGATATATCAACAGAACACGCAGATGTTCCATATACTGAAAACTACAAAATACTTATAAAATAAATCAAAGAATAATTAAATAAATGGAGAGGCAGAGCATGTTCATTGACATAAAAATTCAACATATTCTCAAATCAGCAATTCTCCCCAAACTGATTTAGAAGTTTAACACAGTTTTAATCAATATCCAAGCAAGATTTTTTATAGATCCAGGCAAACTGATTATAAAACTATATGGAAGGGAAAATGATCTAGAATAACCAAAGCAATTTGAAAAAGAAAGTTAGAGGAGTTACATTATTCAATTTTATGTATGGATATAAAGTTACAGCAATGAAGACAGTGTGATATTGACAAAGTTATAGATCAATGGAACAGAATCAAAGGTGCAAAAATACACCCACACAAATATGGCCTGTTTATTCTTGATAAAGTTTCATAGGTAATTCAGTGATGAAAGATAGAGTTTTAAACAAATGGTGTTGGGTAATTGGACATACATATGCAATAAGATGAACTTTATACCTTATGCAAACATAACTCAAAATGGACAATACAACTAAATGTAAAACCTAAACCTCTAAAATGTTTAGAAGAAAACATGACCTGAGATTAGGCAAAGAGTTCTTAGATATGAAACCAAAAGATGATCTATAAGAAAAAGATGGATAAATTGGACTTTGACAAAATTAAGAACTTTTGTTTTGAGAAAAATGCTATTAAAAGACTGAGAACACAAGCTTTAAACTGGTAGGAAATATTTGAAAAATCACATATCCACCAAAGGACTTGGATCTAGAATGTATAAAGATCTCTCTAAATGCAATAATAAAAATGCAAACTACTCAGTTAAAAAAGGAGCAAAAAACTTAAATAGACGATTCACTGAAAAGGATGCACAGATGGTAAATAAGCACACGAAAAGATGTACAACATCATCCATTAGGAAAATGCAAAATAAAATGACAAATTAAATTGGCTAAAAAAACAAGAAAAAGAGAAAGAAAGAAAAAATAAATCTGACAATATCAAATGCAGGTGATGATGTGGAGCAACCAGAACTCTCATGCACTCCTGGCGGGAATGAAAAATGGTCCAGTCATTCTGCAAAACAGCTTAACAATTCCTTATAAAGTGAAATATCCACTTAACTATATACCCCAGAAATGCCATTCCTAGAAAATCTACCCCAGAGGAAAAAAAAACTTACCTTCACACACACACACACACACAGTCCTGCACATGAATGTTTATAGCAGTTCTATTCACATCACCAATATCTGGAAAAAACTCAACGACCTTCAACTAATGTATCAGTTTGGGTCCATTCGGAAGACAAAAACCATACAGTAATTTTAAAAGGGAAATTTTAATATAAAGAATTATTTGGCTGTAAGAGAGTATCTTTAAAAAATGTGAATAGAGCTCCAGAGTATCTTAGGGCCAAAGCAGAGTGGGAAGACAAGCTTGGAAGGGAGCCCTCCTCCAGTCTGGGGCCCAGATATTGTTAGAGAAGTTGTGGTAGGTACTGCGCAGGGAATGGCAAAGTTCTCTTGATTGCCTGTGTCAGAGCTAGCCCACAGTTGCTGGAAGGCAGCAAGCCGACCTCCGGGATCAGGACACGGCTGGGGAAATGAGGTCTGGAACACAGGGTGTCCACACTGAGGGAGCTTCAGGGAACAAAGCTTTGGTGCGCAGGAGAGTTGCAGCTGATGTGGGGGTGCACAGGGACAGGTGGAGTGCCACAGTGGGCATGAGGCTGGGAGCGCTGTGTCCACGGCAGGAGGCTGTGGGAAGGTGGCCACGTGACTCAGGCCAGGACGGCAAGGTCACTGAGAGACTGCTTACTCTGGGTGCATGCACGGCTTCTGTAGGGCCCGACAGATGTCTCACACACCCACACCACTGAATGATGTTGCAGCCTGAGCAAGAAAAACACAACATGCAGCCTCTGGAACCAGGAAGACCCTCCTGCAATGCCCCTCCAGCTCCCTCTATTGACGGAGCTTAACATTGCGCTCAATGTAAAGGATAAATGCTCCGAAATTCTTACCCAGTCCGTTTTGCAGAGCCGGTACTGAAGGGTAAATTCGGGGCTGACAGGTAATAAAGTGATAACTGACACAGGCCAAATCAATGAGTAAATAGTTGTACATGCAATAAATTAAATACTTCTCAACCATAAAAAAGAGTTCACTTGGGCGCCTGGGTGGCTCAGTTGGTTAAGTGACTGCCTTCGGCTCAGGTCATGATCCTGGAGTCCCGGGATCGAGTCCCACATCAGGCTCCCTGCTGAGCAGGGAGTCTGCTTCTCCCTCTGACCCTCCTCCCTCTCATGCTCTCTCTATCTCATTCTCTCTCTCGCAAATAAATAAAAAATCTTAAAAAAAAAACAAAAAACTTTAAAAAAAAAAAAAGAGTTCACTAGTGAGACACAATACCTTGGATGAATCTCAAAGCGTCATGCTGAGTGAAAAAATCTAATCTCAAAAGATTACATTTTTTCATTGATATGTTAAAAAAGGCAAAACTGTGGCTGAGGACAGATCTGTAGTTTCCAGGGGTTAAAAATGAAGGTGGGTGTGACAAAGGGACACAAAAATAGAGAGAGCCTGATTGTCTTGGTGATTGTGGGAACCTATGTGTGTGTTACCCTTCACATGGTTGTATTTTATTATATTTTATTTTAATTTCATTTTATTCTATTATTTTAATTTTATTAGATTTAATTTTAAAATAAAAAGTTTAAGTCTAGTCCCATTTAATATCAAAACTTGAATTTCGAATCCATCTCAAACTTCTCCCCTTACCCTGGTTTAGACCCAACCTATGAGTCCATAGACAGGCAACGGGACAGAGGAATGAGGTCTACTTTTCCTTCCTTGTTCTTTGTCCTCCTGTCTGCTTCTGCCTTTTCCCTCACTGGGTCTGGTGGGAGGAGGGAGTAAAGGAGGAGGACAAATCTTAACTCAGATGGTATTCTTTGAAATTCTCTCCGAATGGTGGAGTGCTCTTTCTTCTACCTAATGCCAAAGCACTAGCTCCTTCTGGGTGAGGCATTCCGGTGAATTTTGGGGACAACCCCTCTCCCTTGCAGCCCCACCAGGACCCCCACTGCTTGGGATGCACCTGCTGCAGATGATGCCTACTGGGGATCCCCCCATCTCCTGCCCCGTGCAGTGAAGCCCCAACTGGTCAATTCTTTCAGTGTGATTCGCCTGGCTAATGAGGAATCAGATGCCCACTTTCTCCACCACTGCAGTTGTCCCAGCTGACCTCCCACTGCCCATGACATTCCGCTGAGGGTCAGACACCAGTCCGATCTTTGAATCCCAAAGGGGAAATGCCACATTCCCCCAAGATTTTTTTTAACCCTTGTACATCTAAACCCCAAGGATGCTGTGGGAATGATAATTCTTCAGCTCCCCCTTCAGCCAGGGGTGGGGCGGAAAATGTCAAATGTCAGTTCCCCAGTTGGCAGACAAGCCCCAGCTCTGAGTTGTTCTCTTAGAGTTGTCTCCCTGGTGGGGTTGCGATTTGGCAATTAGGCTGCCCTCACCAATTCCTGCAGGGGTATTGTCTAAAACCTCTGTATAGACCAGGAAGGCACTTGTCACAGTCCTTAAATTTGTGATGTCTACCAAAATGCAAAGTCAACCAGAAAAGCTCCATGGAACATCTCATTGCACCCACCCTGGGGAAGTTATGGGGCCCTCTTCAAAACCAGCTACACAGAGGCAAGTTTCTGACCATAATTTTGCACATTTAAATAGCACATACCAGCTGTTCTTACCTTTCTAATCTGGCTCTTTTCATGTCTAGAAGTTTTTCATGAGCCTCTTCAGCTGTAAGTGGATTATTGAACAGGTTGCACTTACTGAGACACCCCCAGGAAATGGCTTCATTCTTCTCCCACCCCTTCCTTACCACCTCCCACAGAGTCTCGTTCACATCCCCAGCTTGGATCCCACAGGAAGATGTTTACAAATCGCCATCCAGCTGTGGATGGACGATCACTTACAGAATTGCACCTTGAGTCTAATTAGAGCTAACTGCAGAGTGTGGTAGATGCTGCTATGTGCTCTCCAAGATCATTTCGTCTTTTCGAACATACAAGATGGCCACTTTGTCCAGCCTCCTTTGTAGTTGGATGAGGACACGTGACAATTTTTTTCTAGAAGATGAATGGAAATGATATGTGATTTCCAGACAGAGGCAAATAAGTGCAGGAATAATGTTTCCACACTCTCTCTCCTGCCATTGTGACCCTGGAGTCCACATGCCTGGGATGGCATTGGTGTGTGATTAAGAAGGGTTTCCCCACCCACACTGAGCCGTATAACATGAGTGGGACATAAACTTGTTATGTTGGGCCACTGAAGTTCCAGGATGTTTGACTACCACAGCAGAGCCCAAATTGTCTTGACTAATAGACAAAAAGTTTTGTTCTCCTTAATATCTCAGAGTCCTCGCCTTAGGGTTTGCCATTTGAAACTGTCATGGTTTTCAGAGTTAAAGAAAATAATACCGAAATAGTTCCTTTTGGTGGGGAGAGTTGTGATTTCCCCTCATGTTCTTTCATCTCATTTCTCCTCTATGACTTCTTCCTTTTGCCTTCTGGTTCTGGACAATGCCCCTGTGAAAGAGTAGTTCAGTCAATAGTGGTTGAATCGAACTGAGCTCTGGGGCTCTACTTTAGGAATGGCTGATGAAGAAATCCATCATCCATCCCACTTACTCCCAGAGCTATTTACAACTGACTCTGGCAGGAGCTTTTTTTTTTTTTTTTTTTTTTAAGATTTCATTTATTTGAGAGAGAGAGAGCACAAGCCGAGGGGAGGGGCAGTGCGAGAGGGAGAAGCAGACTCCCCGCCGAGCAGGCAGCCCGACGCAGGACTCGATCCCAGGATCCCAAGATCATGACCTGAGCTGAAGGCAGACACTCAACTGACTGAGCCACCGGGCGCCCCTGACAGGAGCTCTTTTTAACTTTCCCAAGCCTGTCTTTTTTCCTCCTCTTAAAATTAACTAAATGACTCTCCTCTTCTGTTGGGGAAGTGGAATATAGATATTTCTCAAAGAGACTCAAACACACCATAATCTATCATTTAGCATATTTCTCAGTAAAATGGGATCCAGTTTGATTGTGTCGATACGGGTATTCCATGGCAAGTGGGCTTAATTGGTTGAAAAGATCACATCCCCAGTCTTTTTCTTTTGTGACACACACACACACACACACACATACACACACATACACACAGTGTGTGAATGCACACAAATCCTGAACTCAATGGAATGAAGTTGGCTGCCCCAGAAGGAGTAGATGCAGCTTGTCTGTGGCTGATTTCCCCAGCTTTCTAGCTGTCTATTGATCACAGAGACCAGTCACTTTCTCCATGCAATGAGATGCCTGTCAGAGTAGAAAGTGGTAGCTGACAAAATAACACCATTCATGGCACCCTACTAGCCTTGGTCCTCAGAGCTTGTATCACTTATTCCACATGAAATTGCACTGACAATTCATGACTTCCGTTGAAGGGATTTACAAACCTTGCATGTCAATTCTCAAACCAAATTCAACATTGGTTAGGCCAGAACATAAGTGGGGAGAAGGTGGAGACCATGTCTGGGCCCCTAAATTCACCTCTGCCTTTGCTTTCTTGTGTCTCAGGAGTCCTCTTCTGTCTCTCAAAGAGAACATCCTAACTCTGATTAAAATCTCTCTTACCCGGGTGGTTCTGTAATGACTTTGGACTAAGAATCGTGTGCACAAATTCATTTGACTACATTAAGACATGATCCCAAACAGATTAAAGACTTGATCATAAAAGTTGACACCATAAAACTTCTAGAAGAAAACATAGGTGGTAAGCTGTTTGACATCAGTCTTGGCGATGATATTTTGGATTTGACACCAAAAGAAAAGGCAATGAAAGCAAAAATAAATAAGTGGGATACCAAAATAAAAATCTTCTGCACAACAAAGGAAACCACAAGCAAATTGAAAAGACAACTTACTGAATGGGAGAAAATATTTGCAAAGCATCTATCTGATAAGGGGTGAATATCCAAAATATAGAGAGAACTCATACAATTAAATAGCAAAAAATATCTAAACAATGCAATGAAAAAATAGGAAGAGGATCCTAATAGACATTTTCCCAAAGAAGACATACAGATGACCAACAGGTATATGAAAATGTGTTCATCATCACTAATCACCAGGGGAATGCAAATCAAAACTACAATGAGATATCACTGCACACCTATTAGAATGATTATTGTCAGAAAGACAAGAAATAACAAGTGTTGGCAAGGCTGTGGAAAAAAGGGAACTTTTCTGCACTGATGGTGGGAATATAAATCGGTGCAGCCACTACAGAAAGCACAATATGGGGATTCCTTAAAAAATTAAAAAAAAAAAAAAAACTATGGGGCGCCTGGATGGCTCAGTTGGTTAAGCGTCTGCCTTTGGCTCAGGTCATGATCCCAGGGTCCTGGGATTGAGTCCTGCATTGGGCTCTCTGCTCGGCCAGGAGCCTTCTTCTCCCTCTCCCTCTGCCTGCTGGTCGCCTTGCTTGTGCTCTCTCTCTCTATCAAATGAATAAATGAAATCTTTAAAAAAATTAAAAATAAAACTACCATATCATCCAGCAATTCTGCTTCTGGGTATTTATATGAAAGAAATGGAAATACTAACTCAAAAAGATATATGCATGCCATATTTATTGCAACATTATTTATAATAGCCAAGACATGGAAGCAACCTAAGTGTCCATCAATACATGGATGGATAAATGTAGTGTGTACATACACACACACACACACACACACACACACACACACACAGGAATAAATTATTCAGTTATAAAAAAGAAGTAAATTTTGCCATTTGTGACAATATGGATGGACTTTGAGGACATTATGCCAAGTGAAATAACAGACAGAGAAAGATATATACCATATAATCTCACTTGTATATATAAAATCTAAAACAAAAACATGAACTCATAGACACAGAGAATAGATTGTGGTTGCCAGAGGTAGGAGGTAGAGGTTGGGCAAAATGGGGGCAGGTGGGCAAAAGGTACAAAATTCTAGTTATAAAATAAGTAAGTCCTAGGGATGTCATGTACAGCATAGTGACTATAGTTAATAACACTGTATTGTAATTTGAAAGTTGCTAAGAGAGTGAATCTTAAAAATTATCATCACAAGAAAAAAATTTGTAATTATGTGTGCTGATGGATACTAACTGGGCTTATTGTGGTGATCATTTTGCAATATATACAAATATCAATCACTACTTTGTACACCTGAAAATAGTATAATGCTAAACATTAATTATATCTCAATAAAACAAAATAAATTTTAAAAAGACATAATCCCATCTAAGTTGCTTCAATGATCAAAAAGCTACTTCCCTATAAGAGCCTTTCTCTTATACCTGAACTGAGCATTAGGTAAATATCCTCAAAACAGGTCTGGTCTTGTAGCTTTCAAGAGGGAATCTGTTGGGAATCTCCCAGGGTTGATTAAACATTTGAGCCACCCCCTCTGTTTCTCTGAGCAGTAGAAGGTTGACTTTGGGGAGCAGGAACAGAGCTCAGCTCTCCTGTCCTGAAAGCAGGGTCAAAGCTCTTGGTTTCACTCCAGTGTGGGATGCAGCCTTTCAATTTAGGGGTATGATACGCCAGACCTCCATCCAAGGCCATCCAGCTTAATTGCTAGCTATGGGCTTGGAAAGCAAATCATGTTTCTGGACAACACTGACCAGTTCTTTATCACTACTTTCTTCTTCTTCTTCCTGAAAAAAAAGAAAAAAATACAAAGTTTAACCATGAGAAAGTAACAAGGGCTCAGGGGCAAGCAGCATATCCTTTGAGTCCCAGAAGTGCTGCACAAATACTTTCTGGAAAAGTCAATTACTCCAGGCACTCTGGGCAGGAAGAAAAGAGGTGTTGATCATTTCGTTTAAAACTGTTCTTGGAGAGAGGACTTTCTAACTCATCACGTGCAGGCACAGAATATGGTGTCAGTTTTACCCTTGTTTCTTTTGGAGCTTCTCTTAAGACAAAAGCTGCCTCTGGGAAACAAAATTGAGGGTAAAAAGGGAAGAAGACCAAACCCCCAGAACTCTGCTTCCAGCTATGCAGAGCTGGAGCTCTGGGGGATGGGCGATTCCTCTGCTGGGTGCACTACCCTTAATTAGTCCCATGAGGGTGGACCGGATATGGTCACTTAAATTATAAGGGATCCACTGGGGAGAGGACAACAGGTCATTCCTTCCCCACCACTGGACTGTATGAGTAGATGGGTTTCCAAGAGCAGATGACAAGGATTCTTGGGACCTAGGCACCAAAGATCAGAGCAGGCCAGGTTTCTACTGCTAATACAATTATCTGGCTAATTAGACCCAAAGCATCACATCATTCAGTAGCTTGCTGCTGACTTAAAATTCCAGAACAACTCCTTTAATTCTCTGTCTTGCAAGTGAAAGCTGGTCCTTTTCCCTTTCCCTTTAAAATCTCTTTCATTGAGATCGAGCCCTGTATCTGGCTCCATGTTGTGTATGGAGCCTGCTTAGGATTCTCTCTCTCTCTCTCTCTGCCCCTCCCCTGCACTCTCTCTCTCTTTCAAAAAAAAAAAAAAAAATCTCTTTCTGTGTACAACAATGGATGGGTAAGTGTCCAGTGTCCTACAGTGCCCTGAAAACTTCTCAACTGATCTTTCTCAAGGAGTCAAATAAACTGATAATTATCATGTGGATCTTGTTACAAAGTAGATATATAAGGAAGAATTTGTTTCAACTGAACAATGAGGATGTAACTAAAAGGCTCCTTCTTGTCAATTGCTGGGACCCTTCCTAAGTGTCTGCATCCTCTCAGCTCTAGTCAGGGAAACCTGCAGGATGAAAAATGTGTTTTTGAAACAGCACATTCTCTTCCTGAGACAGTATCCCTTCCTTCCTGTTATCCTCAGGACATATGATAGCAAATTCATCATGTTTGTTGAATGAAGAAATGCCCTCCTCCTCCCCATTCCCTCTCCTCACCCTCTCCTTAAGCAAGACTTACTTAGTGCTTTTAAGTGCCAGGCACTGTGCTAAGCACTATAAATATCAGCTCACTTAACACTCAAATACTTTTATCTTTATTATTCTCTTTACATTACAAATGGGGAAACCAAGGTGCAAAAATGTTAAGTCACTTTTCCAAGGTCACTTGGAAGAAATAGGAGAGCTGGGATTTGAAAGCAAATCATCTAGCTCTAGAACCTGTGTTCTTAACCACCCCATGGTCCTGCTTCACTAGGAAGCTTTCTTGAGATGCAGCTTTCCCAGAGAGACTTCTTAGCATTGTCATCCTTAGTTTTGACTTTTAGAAGGCAATGAGTTTGCTCTGGAACTTCCAAAGAAGAGGTAGTTTTTCCTTATTGAGAAAATCGGACTGTGGATTAACAGATTAGTGGAAACACTTTTCATTTCAACATGGATTGCAACATCTGTCCATTAAGCACAGCCCCTTTGTGCCAGACAAGGCGCTGGGCCCACAAGCTCAAAGATAAACATCGAAGTACTTGTGCCGATTTGCTCCTCATCTGGTGGGAGGAGACAGGCTAACATAAATCCCAAGAGAAACCCTCTTGGAGAGTAGAAGGAAGTAAGAGGCTCCTGGCTTGAGTCCTAAAGGGCCAGAATGCATCATTCAGATGAAGGGCATCGATGGGTTGTAGAGTTGAGGTATTCCAGTCAAAGGGCAGTTACAATGATGCAGGTTTGAAAGGAGAGGGTGGGGCTTTGACTCCAATTTGAGTGAGTGGAGTTAGAGATGTAATCAGGGGTTAGAATCTGCAAGTCATAAACATCGGGGTGCTTACATTACGCTAAGGAATAAACTGACCAGAGAGGCTTCTTTTTTTTTTTTACTAGACCCCTGTTTAAGTCCCACCACCTCTGCCCCCTCCCTTGTATCCCTCTACCACCTCCTCTACCTCCCCCTTACACCCCAACCCTGCCTGATCCAGGATTTCCTTGGCTCCAGCTGCATGGGTCTCGACCACTTGGTCTGGTTCCCATAACCTTGCTTGTTCTACTGGTCCCACATCAGACTGGTCTTCTTGGGCAGATGCCCTTGAGCCAGGGCATGAGCAGCTATCATTGGAACAGCGGCTTCTCATCCAGTAGACGGATGATAGTCTTAGGAAGCTAGAATGCTCAAAACTTTCCTAAGTGTTTTGCGGTCAGCTTTCACAACCAGGCATGAGCAGCTACATATTGTCTCACATGAGGACCTGCAGCTCACCCTCCAATTCTTGCCCTGTGGGCTGCAGGGTGGTAGGCGGGGCTTCCAAACTGAAGCCATTGTGTTTCCCCAGCTTCCTGGCTCTGGCATGGGGTTGGGGGTGGACATACTAAGACATTTGGCAGCTTCTCTACAGTCTTCGGCTGCAGCATCATCAGTGGCTTCTGCAAGCTTAAGCCTTCCATGGTCTCAGCTTGTCTGGACCCAACGAGGCTATGGCTCCTTTTCTTACTTCCAAGTGTATGGACTGCCTTTCCCATGGGTACTCTGAATACATCCCGTAGCAGAAGGAGTTAATGCCCAATGGGGCAACTGTGGACCAATAAGAGATTGGAGACAAAAAGGACCCTCAAGCTAAATCCTTTCTTATTTCACCCACCTCCCATAGACTTTTCCAAAGCACAGTGATTCCACATGCTTTCTGGAAGATACCTCATGTGACCAAGCAACGGATTGTGTTTTCTTGTGAAGCTATGGCTGCTGAGTATTTGTTACTCACATTTTCTACAATTCACCCATTTAAAGAGTGCCATTTGATGGTGTTCAGGATATATACAGACTTGTGGAACCATTGCCATGAATGTAGAAGATTTCATTAACCCAGGGAAAACCTCATTACCGTGAGCAGTCACTCTGGATTCCACCTGAATCCATATCCCTCTCACCTCAGCCCAGGGCCACAGCTAATCTACTTTGCATCTCACAGACTCGCCTATTTTGGACACACCATATAAAGAGTCTTGCAATATGTGATCTTCTGCCACTGGCTTCTTAAACTTCGCATAATTTTTTTGAGGTCATTCATATTGGAGCACATGCCAGGACTTCATTCCAACGTATAGATATTCTACATTTGATTTAGCCATTCAACAGGTGATGGGCATTTGGGTTGTTTCCACTTGTTGGCTATTGTGAGTAATGCTGCTAAAAATACTCATGGATAAGGTTTTGAGTGGATATGTGTTTTCGTTTCTCTTGGGTATATATCTAAGAGTGGAATTGCTGAGTCATGTGGTAACGCTGTGTTTAACATTTTGAGAAACAGCCAAACTGACCCATTTTAGATTTCCACTAGCATTTTACATTGCTACCACATCCTTGCCAGCTTTGGCAGCATTGATTTTTACAAATCATCATCATTTCCTCCTCTTCTTCCTCCTCCTCCTCCTTCTTCCCATTATTATTTTTTTCTTTTTTCCCCCATTGTTATTATTATTGTCATTACTATTTAGCCATTCCAGCATTCTAGTGAGTATGAAATGATATCTCATTGTGGTTTTGATTCATATCTCCCTTTTGACTAATGGTATTGGGCCTCTTTTCATATGCTTATTGGCCATTTACATATCTTTTCTGGAAAAATGTCTTTTTGGATCTTTTGTCCATTTTTTAATTGGGTTATTTCTTTTCATTATTGAGTTGTAAGAGCTCTTTATATATTCAGGATACAAGTCCCTTATCAGACATGTGAGTTACAAGTATTTTTTTTCCCATTCTATGAATTGTCTTTCTCACTTCCTCGATAGGATAGTTTGGAGCACAAGGTTTTTATTTTGATGAAATCCAGTTTATCTGTTTTTTCTGTTGTTCATTGTGGTTTTGGGGTGTGTATATAAGAAAGTTTTGCCTAACTCAGGATCATCAAAATTTATTCCTGTTTTTTTTTTTTGCTAAGTTTTGGGGTTTAACTCTTACATTTAGTCCATATTCCATTTTGAATTAACTTTTATGTATGGTATAAGCATGGAGTACATCTTCATTCTTCTGCATGTGGATATTCAGGTTTTCTAGCAGTATGTGTTAAAAAATTATTTTTTACTTATCGAATTAATTGTGTTGGAACACTTGTCAGGAATCAATTGACAGTAAATGGAAAGACTGATTTCTGTTTTCTCAATTCTGCTCTACTTATTTGTATGTCCATTCTGATGCCAATATCACATTATCTTATTACTGTAGCTTTGTAGTGAGTTGTTTTTTTTTTAGGATTTATTTATTTATTTGAGAGAGAGAGAGTGATCAGGGGGAGAGGCAGAGGGAGAGATCCTTCAGCTGACTCCTGGCTAAGCGTGGAGCCCAACCAGGGGCTCAATCTCACGACCCTGAGATCATGACCTAAGCTGACATCAAGAGTTGGATGCTTACCTGACTGAGCGACCCAGGCACCCAAGCTTTGCAGGAGTTTTGAAATGGGAAGTATAAGCTTTCCAGCTTTGTTTTTCTTGTTTAAATTTTTTTTGGTTTGTTTTTTTGGTTTTGTTTTTTGGTTTTTGTTTTTTTGTTGGAGAGGGGCTTTTCTGGACACATTCCATATAAATCTCAGGACCAGCTTGTCATTTCTGAAAAGAAAAAAAAAAAAGACAATTGGGATTTTGATAGACATTGTATTGAATCTGTAGATCATTTTGGGGGAATATTCCCATCTTAACAATGTTAAGTCTTTTGATCCAAGAACAGAGATATCTCTCCATTTATTTAAGTCTTCTTTAACTACTTTCAACATTGCATTTTTTTGGAATACAAGCTTTACACTGTTTTGTTAAATTTATTCCTAAGAAATTTAGCCTTTGATGCTATTAA
This sequence comes from Phoca vitulina, assembly GCF_004348235.1. Lineage (NCBI taxonomy): Eukaryota > Metazoa > Chordata > Mammalia > Carnivora > Phocidae > Phoca > Phoca vitulina. The sequence goes on from NW_022589725.1 coordinate 39,818,136, forward strand.
TTTCATTTTGGTTTATTCATTGTTACTGTAAAATACAATTTGTTATTGGGGCACCTGGTTGGTTCAGTCGTTAAGCATCTGCCTTCGGCTCAGGTCATGATCCCAGGGTCCTGGGATTGAGTCCTGCATCGGGCTCCCTGCTCAGCAGGGAGCCTGCTTCTCCCTCTCCCACTCCCCCTGCTTGTGTTCCTTCTCTCTGTGTCTCTCTCTGTCAAATAAATAAATAAAATCTTTTTAAAAAAATACAATTTGTTATTGTATGTTGATGTCATATCCTGCAAATTTGCTGAAGTTACTTACTAGATCTAGGAGTATTTTATTCAATTATTTAGGATTTTCTATATATAAAAGGACCTGTCATGTGTAAATAGAGATGGTTTTACTTTTCCCCTTCCAGTCTGTAAATCTTTTAAATCTTTTTCTTGCCCATTGCCCTTGCTAAAACCTCCAGTAGAATGTTGAATGTGAATGGCAAGAGTGAGCATCCTTGTCTTGTTCCTGATCTTATGAGAATGCATTTAATCTTCACCATTTTGGATGATGGTGGCTGTGGATTTTTTATAGTTGGCCTTTGTCATGTTAAGGAAGTTCCTTTTAATTCCTACTCTGTTGAGTATTCTTAAAATGAAGGGGTATTAAATTTTGTTAAATGCCTCTACTTAGTGTACTGAAATTGTCATGTGGTTTTGTCCTTTATTCTTTTGATATGATGTTATATTAACTGGCCTTATACTCCTGGGACAAATCCAATTTGGTATAGAGAAGTTTATAATTGCTATGTCTTCTTGATAAGTTGGCCCTTTTATTTTTTATAAAATGCCCCTCTTTATCTCTAGTAAAATTGTCTTAATGTCTATTTTGTCTGTTATTTGTATAGCCACTCCAGCTTTCTTACCTTATTGCCTTATGGTATATTTTTTCCATCTTTTTATTTTCAATATATTTGTATCTTTGAATCTAAAAGTGTATCTTCAGGGCGCCTGGGTGGCGCAGTTAGTTGAGTGACCGATTCTTGGTTTCAGCTCAGGTCATGATCTCAGGGTCATTGGGCTCCATGCTCACAGGGAGTTGGCTTGAGATTCTTTTTCTCTCTCTGCCCTCCCCACCCAACTTGCGCACTCTCTCTCTCTAAAATAAATAAATAAATATTTTTTAAAAAACTGTATCTTCTGGAGATAGCATATATAGTCTTACATTTTGGTTGTTGTTAAAAACTAGACATTTTAATATCTTGTAGCGATTCTTATTACTGATTCTCCCCCTCCCCCCAGCTCCAGCTATTACTGCAGTTTGGTCGTCTGTTTAGTGACTTGGATGGACTATCTCAGTAAAGTCCATTTCCCTATGCAGACTTTAACACTGACCTTCAGCCCATACGGTCTTGGGCATACTCATAATCCCCCTGACCTCTTCCTCTCTCACTCAGGATGACAGTGCCTTGAATAGGGTTCTCTTTAAGTCTTTCCCTGATCTCCCTGTTAAGCTTTTGGCTCGTCTGTTGTCTCTATGAACATTACACCTAGCTCTTAGGCTCCAGTAATTGCTAGCTGAATGATCTATTGTGTTCAACAGGCTTTAAATTGCTCCACAGTCTGATCCAAATACAGTCAGGCTCTTTTCAGGGAAATCTTGAGGCCAGTCTTTGACACTTCTCTGACCCCATGATGACTCTTCTTATCTGTTTCTTTCCCTAGTTCTTCTGTTAATACCCCTAAGTAGTCTACCTTTCACGTGTTGGTATCATGGAGCTACTGGCTCTTCTTACTTGTGCTCTATCTAAATCTCCATTGTTTTTGACAGTGCCCTTAGGCTTGAACTTCCCTACTTTCTCTTCCAAGTAAAGTCAGTTCCCTTAGAGATACTTATGGAGCTCTCTGTTCTATGGCCTGCCTTCCCCTTTAACAGAACCTCTGCTCCAACACTCTGGAAAGCAGGGATAGCAACCTGCTTCTCTTGGAGTAACACTCTTGCTTTTGTGAATGAGGTGCTGGATAGGGGCATTAGCTCTCGGTCTTCTTGGCTTGTCTTCCTTCGTGTGGAAACTCAGCCCTATGAGTAAGTGGGGTTGAGAGTGACTGGGGCCCAGTAATCTTGGCCTGCCATGCTTGGGGTAGAATTTCAAGCCTATAAGTGAGTGGAGCTGTATAGAAGAAGGGATCTCTTGGTCACACTTGCCTGCAATACAGCTTGTATAATACATTGCTTGGGGGTGGGGGTGGTGTGGTACTGATGACAAATACTGACAGTCTGACTTTCTAAGTAGACTAGGAGCTGGGGTTAGAGGGAGCCCCATCCTCTTGGCTGTGCCTGCCCAGAGTAGAGTTTCCCTCACACTGAGTGGGAGGGTGGGGGCAGAAACAGGTCATGCCACAGACTCTGGCAAGTTTTACCAATATTTAGAAGATTGTCTGTAAGGGGGGAGGAGCAAGATGGCGGAGAAGTAGGAGACCTAAATTTCATCTGGTCCCAGGAATTCAGCTAGATAGGGATCAAACCATTCTGAACACCTATGAACTCAACAGCAGATCGAAGAAAAGAATAGCAGCAACTCTCTGAACAGAAAAGCGACCACTTTCTGGAAGGTAGGATGTGCGGAAAAGTCTGAGGTGCTAGTAGGGAAAATAGACGGCGGGGGAGGGGACCTCTGTCAGCCGCTACTGGCAAGTGATGGAGCAGCAGAGCACAAAATCAGAACTTTTAGAAGTTGGCTCCGCTGAGGGATGTCGCTCCAATGGCTAAGCGGGGGGTGGAACCCTCGCTGGGACAGTGTGGTCTCAGGACCCTCGGGGTCACAGAAAGACCGGGGGTGCCTGAGTGCGGCAGAGCTCCCAGGTATCGGAGCAGGGAAGCCGGCTGCAGAGACAGAGCCCAGGCGCGGGTTCTCAGCTTGGGGTTGTCATAAACCGTGATCCGCAGCACAGTCAGGCCACTGCTCCTCCAGCAGGGACCCAACAAGTGGCAGATCTGGGGAGACTCCCCTTCCTCCCCCGGGAGGAGCAGCGTGGGAGCTCACCGCAGGGATCTGCTGGGTTTGGAGACTCCACATGGGGTCGGTGCCAAAGATAGAAACGTTCGGTCACAGGCCGGGTGAGCACGGAGTATGGCCAGAGACTGGGGAGATGGGAGTGACTGATTGCTTTTCTCTGGGGCTCACTGAGGAGTGGGGCCCCGAGTTCTTGGTTCCTCTGGGGCGGAGATTGGGAGTCCGCCATTTTCACTCTCGTCCTCCAAAGCTGCACGGAAAGCCTTCAGGGAACAAAAGCTCCTGAGAGCAAACCCGAGCAGATTACTTAGCCTGGACCTGACAAGGGTGGGGCAATTCCGCCTCCGGAGAAGACATTTGGGAACCACGGCAACAGGCCCCTCCCCCAGAAGATCAGCAAGAACAGCCAGCCAAGACCAAGTTTACCGATCAATGAGAACGGCAGAACTCCAGCGCTAGGGGAATACTGCACATAGAATTCATGGCTTTTTCCCCATGATTCTTTAGTCTTTCAAAGTTAATTTCTTTTAACTTTCTTTTTCTTTTCTTTTCTTTTTTTTTTATTTTTCTTTTCCCCCTTTTCAACCAACATCTTATCAATCCCTTTTTTAAAAAATCTTTTTTATTTTTCATTTTTAGAGTCATATTCTGTCCCTTT